>NW_007102538.1:442432-489677 GCF_000164805.1 Carlito syrichta | reverse complement strand
AAATCTTGGCTAGAAGGAAGCAAAGATTTAACCTTAGTGCCTCACCCAGTCAGGCCACAGTGGTCTGAAGTCTTTCCCTGGAGCTGCATGCTGAAGTTCCATTACTTTTTAAATTTTTGATTGAAATAATGATTACATGTGGTAGAACGGACAGATCTTAAGTATATAATTCAGTGAGTGTTGAAAATGGACCACTTGTATAATCACTGCCTCAATAAAGTTGCAGAAAGTTTCCATTGCCTCAGAAAGTTCCTTTTGGTTCTTTCAGTCAATTCTTACCCCAAGGAGACAACCACTGTTCTGATTTCTTTTACCATATATTAGTTTTGTGTGTTCTTGAATTGTAAATAAATGGAATTGTACTGTGTTTATTCTTTAACTGCTGTCTTTTTGCTCAGGGCTGGGACTAGGGGAAGGCAAGAGAGGCTGGGATCTGCACTTACACAACCTTGAGAGTGAGGTTCTCAGTGACTGCCTCCTCGATGTCTGTAACCCAGCATCTCTCTTGCTTCACCCCAGTCCTGGCCCTGCTTTTGCCCAACATCATACTTTTGACATTCAGACATGTTTTTGGGTATACTAGTAGCTCATTAAAAAAAAATCATGACTGTATTTATTTGTGTATCCATTTCATGTTTGCGGGCTTTGGATGGTTTCCAGTTCTTGGCTAATATGAATGTAGCTGCTGTTAGTTCACACCCAAATCTTGTGTATACCTGTGTTTTCATCCTTCTGAATTGGCACTTAGAGTAAAATTGCTGGGCCATTTAGTAAGTGCACGTTTAACTTTACAAGAAACTGCCACATTGTTTTCCAAAGTGGTTATATGATTTTATGCTTCTACTGGCAGTGTATGCGATTACATTTGCAGTATAATTCCTCATCAATATTTTTTGTGGCTGTTTATTTTTAAAAATTTGTTTAATTATGCCAGTGGGTGTGAAGTGTTATCTACTTTTGAATTTAATTCATATTTGATTAATTCCCTAGTGATGATGTTGAGTTCCTTTTTGTGTGCTTAATGGCTTTGTATATTTGGGAAGTATCTGTGCTAAGCCCTTTGCAGAGTATTTTTTGGATTGTTTCCTTTTTATTATTGATATTTACAAGTTCTTTATTCTAGATACAAGTTCTTCATCAAGTGTATGTCTTGTCAACATTTTTGTTCAGTCTGTGACTGGCTTTTTCATTTATGTAGTTTTCTAAATTATTGAAATATGCATGACTGTTATTGTAAAATGAACTGTTTTAGCATCTTTAATTTGGTGGTTTTTAGTATATTCATAAGGTTGTATAACTATAGCCACTGTCTGATTCCAGAACATTCTCATGATCTCTCAAAGCAACTCTGTACTTCTTAGCAGACATTCTCCGTTCTGCTTTCTCTCCCGCCTGTGACAACCACCAACCTGCTTCCTGTTTCTGTGGATTTGCCTGTTCTGGACATTTTGTCTTGGCAGAATCACATAATATGTGGCCTTTGCCTGGCTCCTTTCATTCGGCTTCATCCACGTGGTATCATGTCTCAGCACTCCATTCCTTTTTGTGACTGAATGATACTCCGTTGTGTGAATAGACTACGTTTTGTGTGCCCATTCGTCAGTTGATAGACGCTGTTATGCACAATGCTACTGTCAGTGTCCGTGTGTAAGTTTTTGTATGAACTTACTTTTTCAGTTCTCTTGGATATATACCTAGGAGTGGTCTGTTGCTCATGTGGCAGCCCTGTATTGATTTTTTAAGGAACTGCCAAACTGTTTTCCACAGTTGTTACTCCATTTTGCATTCCCACAGCAGTACATGAAGGTTCTCTTTTCCCCATATTCTCCTCAACATTTGTTATTATCTGTCTTTTTCATTAGTGTTATCCTAGTGCTTTTGATGTGGTTTCTCATTGTGGATTTAATTTGCTTCCCCCCAATCCTTATTTTAGATTCAAAGGGGATACATGCACGTTTGTTATGTGGACATATTGTGTAGTGGGGGAGTCGGGGTCTCGGTTGTTCCATTCACTAGATAGTGAACATTCAGTCAACGGGTGATTTCTGAACCTTACCTTCCTTTCCGCCTCCTCCCTTATTGGTGTCCCCAGTGTCTATTATTTCCATCTTTGTGGCCATTTAGGTCCTGCATATCAGTGAGAAGATGCAGTGTTTGGTTTTCTGTTTCTGAGTCACTTCACCTAGGGTGATGATCTCCAGCTCCTTCCATGTTTCTGAAAAGGACTTGATTTCATTCTTTTTTTATGACTGGATAGTATTTCATGCTGTGTATATGAGGTTTCACAATGAAGTTTGCGACCTCATCCTGAAAAAGTGCTACTTACCTCATTGCCGAGTATCACTACAGTCGCCTTCAAAGTACTCCCCTTGGGAAGCTATGCACTGACGCCAATGCCTAGTCCATTTGTCAAAGCAGTTTTGGAACTCTTTTTCTGGAATGGCCATTAGAGCTGTCGTTATATTACCCTTAATGTCCTGAATATCATCAAAATGCCTTCCTTTCAATATTTCCTTTATCTTCAGGTAAAGAAAAAAGTCATTGGGGGCCAGATCAGGTGAGTAGGGAGGGTGTTCTAATACAGTTATTTGTTTACTGGCTAAAAACTCCCTCACAGACTGTGCCGTGTGAGCTGATGCATGGTGCAGAGCTCCTTTGGGACCATTTTTGCACATACTTTTCTCATGCCAAGATTTTCCTGTTTCTCTATTGATAATTTGGTCTGCCATGCTTCTCACAAACAGCTGATGATTTTGATGCACAATTCGTTGTATTTTTGTAATATTTTCATCAGTTGTGCTCGTTTCTGCCTGTCCTGACTCTCTCCCCTCACAAAAACACTTAATCCGTTTGTACGCTGCTGTTTTCTTCACGGCATTATCCCCATAAACTTGGACTAACAGATTCCTGATTTCACTTTGACTCTTGCCAAGTTTAACAAGATATTCAATATTATTAATGTTTATTGTTGCTCTAATTCAAGCTTGTACATTCTCGAGACAGCACACAAAAACATGCAACGGTTCGCCACTCAGCAAGACACCACAACATATCGACATGAACACAGCTGTGATACACTGATATACCTAGATTATGAAACTGTACCAAGTTGTTTGTACAGTGTTACCAACATAAGAGCACAATGGCAAGTTTGCAAACTTAATTGTCAGACCTTGTTTATCATCTTTTCTTTATCCAGCCAATTGCTGGTGGGCACTTAGGGTTGATTCCATGATTTTGCTACTGTGAGTATAAGTATCTTTTTAATATATTGATTTTGTTTCCTTTGGGCAGATTCCTAGTAGTGTGATTGCTGGATCCAATGGTAATTCAATTTTTAGTTCTTTGAGAAATCTCCATACTGTTTTCCACAGAGATTGAACTAGTTTCCACTCCCACCAACAGCGAAGACACATTCTCTCCTTTCAACAACTATACCAACATCTGTTCTTTGACTTTCTAATAATAGCCTTTCTGACTGGTGTGAGATGGTATCTCATTATAATTTTAATTTGCATTTCTCTGATGGTTAATGATGTTGAGCATTTTTTCATGTTTGTTGGCCACTTGTGTGTCTTCTTTTGAGAAGTGTCTATTCATGTCCTTTGCTCACTTTTTGATGGAATCATTTGCTTCGTTCATGTTGAGTTGTTTGAATTTTTGGTAGATTCTGGATATTAGCTCTTTGTCTTAGGCATAATTTTCAAATACTTTTCCCCCTTCAGTGGGTTTTCTGTTCACTCTGTTGAATTTTTTTTCTGTGCAGAAACTTTCTAGTTTAATTAAGTTTCATTTGTCTATTTTTGTTTTGTGGCAACTGCTTTTGGGGTCTTCATTGTAAATTCCTTGCCTAGGCCAGTGTCCAGAAGGGTGTTTCCTAGGTTTTCTTCTAGGATTTTTATAGTTTCAGCTCTTACATTTAAGTCTTTAATCTATTTTGAGTTAATGTTTGTATATGGTGACAGACGAGGATCCAGTTTTATTCTTTTGCACACGGCTAGCCAATTTACCCAGCACCATTTATTGAATAGAGTATCCTTTTTCCATTGTTTATTTTGAGATATACTCCTTTGATGCCCAGTTTGTTGAGGGCTTTTATCATGAAGCAATGTTGGATTTTGTTGATTGCCTTTTCTGCATCTGTTGAGTTGGTCATATAGTTTTCATTTTTGCTTCTGTTTATGTGATAGATCATGCTTATTGATGTGCAAATATTGAACCATCCTTGTATCGCTGGAATAAAGTCCATTTGATCTTGATAGATAATTTTTTTGATATGCTGTTGAATTTGGTTTGCTAGTATTTTGTTAAGGATTTTTGCATCTGTATTCATCAGAGAAGGAGGCCTGTAGTTTTCTTTTTTTGTTTTTGCCTGATTGTGGTATCAGTGTGATACTGTTTTTATAGAATGAGTTAAGGAGGAGTTCCTCCTCCTTGATTTTCTGGAATAGTTTCAGTAGGATTGGAACCAGTTTTTTATACGTCTGATAAAATTCAGTTGTGAATTTGTCTGCCCTGGACTTTTTTTTTTTTTGGTGTTGTTGTTGAGAGATTAAAAAAAAAAAAATTGCTGATTCAATTTCATTGCTTGTTATTAATATATTCAAAGTATCTATTTCTTCTTGGTTCAGTCTTGGGAGGTTGTATATTTCCACGAATTTGTCCATTTCCTCTAGGTTTTCCAGTTTGTTGCCATAGAGGTCTTCTCTGATTATCTTTTTTTTTTTTTTTTTTTGAGTTGGAGTCTCACTCTGTCGCCCAGACTGGAGTGCAGTGACCGCTCCTGGCCACCGCAGCCTCGACCTGCTGGGCTCTGGTGATCCTTCCGCCTCAGCCTTCCGAGTAGCCGGAATTACAGGCACGTGCTACCATGCCCAGCTAATTTTTGATTTATTGTAGAGATGAGGTCTCGCCAAGTTGCCCATGCAGGTCTCGAACCTGCGGGCTCAGGCAGTTCACTCACCTCAGCCTTCCAAAGGCGCAGGATTACAGGCTGAGCCACTGAGCCCGGCTTTGATTATCTTTTTTATTTCTGTGGTATCAGTTGTTATGTCACTGCTGTCATTTCTGATTGTATTTGAGTTTTGTCTTTTTCTTATTTAGTCTGGCCAGTGATCTGTTGGTTTTGTTTATCTTTTCAAAGAAGCAACTTTTTAATCCTTTGATCATTTTATCTTTTTTCCCCCCTCAATCTCATTTAGTTCTGCTCTTGGTTATTTCGTTCCTTCTGCTAGCTCTAGGTTTAGATTGTTCTTGTTTTTCTAGTTCCTTGAGGTGAAAGGTTAAGCTGTTGATTTCTGATTTCTTTATCTTTTTGATGTAGGCATTTAATGTTACAAACTTTCCTCTCAGAACTGTTTTTGCTGTGTCCCAGAAGTTTTGATATGTTGTGTCACTATATTAATTTGTTTCAACATATTTTTTGATTTCTGCCTTAATATCATTGTTTACACAAGGATCATTCAAGAGTGAGTTGTTCAGTTTCCATGTAGTGATGTTTTGAGAACTCCTTAGTGTTGATTTCTAATTTTATTTCACTATATTCTGAGAAGATGCTTGGTATAATTTTGAAGTTCTGAAATTTATTGTTTTATGGCCAAGCATATGGTTCTGTTTTGGAGAATGTTCTGTGCAGAGATGAGAGAATGTATATTATGTAGTTGATGGGTGGGATGTTCTGTAGATTTCTGTTAGATCCATTTGGCCTATAGCCCAGCAATTCAGCATGTCTCTCTTGGTGTTCTTAGGATATTTGTTTATGTTGACTGGAGAATCTGACAATGATATGCCTTGGTGAGATTCTTCTTGTGTTATATCTTGCAGGAGTTCTTTGGGCTTCTTGTATCTGGATGTCTAGTTCCCTCTCTCTCAGGGAAGTTTTCTTGAATTATTTCCTCGAATTTTAAAATTATTTTTTACTCTAACTTCTTCACCCTCTGGAATACCTATAATTCATGGGTTTGATCGCTTTACATAGTCCTATATTTCTCATAGACTCTGCTCATTCTTCTTAATTATTTTTTCTTTATTTCTGTCTTACTAGTTTAGTGAGAAAAACCTGTCTTCCATCTCTGGGATTGTTTCTTCCACTTGGTGTAGCCTACTGCCATAGCTCTGTATTGTGTTTTGTATCTCTACCATTAAGTTTTTTAGTTCCTTTAAAAAAAAAAATCTTGTTAATCTCTCCTTTCACCTCCTGAATTGTTCTGCTAATTTCTGTTGTTGATGATCAGCTTTATCTTGCACCTCTTTGAACTTCTTTAAATCAATATTCTGAATTCATTATCTGACATTTCAGGGATTTTATTTAGCTTAGGTTCTGTTGTTGAAGGATTGGTGAGCCCCTTTGGGGCGGGGTATCACTCTTTTTTCATATTTTCAGAGTTGTTTCTCTGGTTCTTTCTCATCTGGATTAACTATGGTGGCCAGTATGTATATGTTCTTTTGATATAGACAGCATGTGTATGTTGACTTTCTCAAGTGTTGGTTGTAATAGCAATGCCATGGTTGTGGGCTGGCTTGCTGCCTTCTGAGAGGCTGAGTTGGTGGGTGTCTTGGGAGGCTTAACTTGCATCTTGGTGATGTTTGCTGATATCAGCAAATTACCTGTTTTGCTATGTTGCTGTTCAGTCTCCAGGCCAGAAGGTGGCAACTATTGGTGAGAGCTGGCTACTGTTGATGTGGATGGGTATTTATCTGATCCTAGTTTACAGGAAGAAGCATGCCATTGTGGGAGCTCTTCGCCTGTCTCCTCCTGCCTGAGATCTGGGGTGTTCTTTGCTGTTCTGATGAATATCCATTTTTCTTCTTGAATTGAGGTTCACTGTGTTGGTCTTTCCACATTATTTCACAGTGTTCCAAGGAGTGAGTCGTGCTTGAAAGTTTCTGATCTGCCATCTTGGACGGTATCAGGCTAATTTGTATTTCTTATGGCTAAACTGAGTAGAAACTTCAGTGGCCACACACAACAGAGACACAAACATTACAGAATTAGTGCAGAAAAATCACAAAACAAATAAACCACAACCATAGTTAGCTACAACAGCAACAGATCCTGGGAGTGCAGAGAATCTGATTTCTGGAGTTTCCACAAAAATTACAAGACATATAAAGAAGCGAGAACATATAACTCATCCACAGGGGGAAAAAATCAATCAGTAGAAACAGAATATCAATAGAAAGAAATTATAAGAAGAAACCAAGTAGAAGTTCTACAGATGAAAAGGGCAGTAACAGAAGTGAAAATTCATTAGATAAGCTCAGCAGCATATTTGAGCCAGCAGAAGAAAGAATTAGCAAACTTGAAGACAGGTCAATTGAGATTATCCAGTATGGGAAACAGAAAGAAAAGAATGAAGAAAAATAAAGAGAGATTAGGCACTTTATTCAGCTTCTGTTTAAGATTGAGTGGGAAGCTCTACTCAGAGCATTTATGTAAGTAAAGGAAATAGGCATTTGGATTGGAAAGGAAGAAGAAAACTATCTCTATTTGCAGATGACATGCTTTTATATGTAGAACATCTAAAGAATACTGTAATGCTGTAACCTCAAATCTGAGAGGGCTTGTGTGTACTGTTTACCTATTCCAAGGACATTACCTGGAAGTCCAGCAAGGAGAGACATTTGCTTATTATACTTATGAGAGGGTCACCGATGGCATCCAATTGGTGATGATGAAATAATCTGCACAGCAAACAGTTTTATAATCAAGCAAGTTAATTATTCAAATTCCTATATAGTATTTACAATCACGTTGATTAAGAGTGATGACTACATTGTATTTAGATTGCTTGGTCACCTGCATCACTTGACTCGCTAATCTCATGACTTGTATAGGGAATGTATCCTGCAGAGACTAACCTTGGTTACTTCCCTGGGGGAGGAGCAGAAAGAAGCCAGATATGGGGAAAAGAGGCAGTGTCTGGACACTTACCCCACACTTCACCCCTACATGGACCTCTTTCTACCTTCACAATCTTGGCATAAACTTGATCTTCTACAAGTTCCTTGAGGTGGATACACAAGTCAAACATTGCATTGATATTCCACGAATGCAATAAAGGGCATAGGATCCAAACAGCAAAATCAATATAGCGATTATACACACACACAAAATGATTAGAGCTAATAAACAAGTTCAACACAGTTGCAGGATATAGGATCAGGACTTTAAAATTAGTTGTATTTCTGTACAGTAGCAATGAACAATCCTTTAACAATTATTATCCACCCAGATATTTTGTCTCATGTTTTATTTGCCATTTTATGTTTTGAATGCCACAAAAACAATCCAATTTCTTTGACAGTTGCATTATTTTTATTACCTGAAACCTCATTAGACATTTCACATTTGAAAATTATCAGCAATAAATTAACCATAGCCAAGGATATTCCAGGGACAGTTTTTGTTTGATTCTAATACTTGTCTGGAAGCTCAGTATAAGTCATAGGCTAGAGTTTGTGTCTTTAGCAAAGGACAGTCTCAGAACAAATATTAGACAGAGATTTCCTTAAATGTCTGGAACTGGTGAATCTTCGAGTTCTTGATGAGTGTCCCTGGTGCATGCTTGGACTGGGACCTCTGCACTCAGCCAGGTGGTGACCACTCTGCCTTAGCTCTCATTTCCAGCTTGCTCAGAGTTTCAAGGTGAGCTAGAGTGAGAGCTCAGGGTTTTTATGGTTCTTTTGGGAGCCTGTGCACAGCCTTGAACCCCAGGGATAGAAAGGAGCTTTCCAGAGTCCCTGTGGACATTTCATTTCTCAGCTTCTCCTTTTCAGTGTTTTGGTTAGTCTTTTGTTGGCCACTACTGTCCCTATCACCTCAGTCACCTCTGATGTTCAAGCATTTCACAGAATCGCCTCCTCCAAGCTTATTTAGCTTTGGGGGAGGTTCAGTGAGGTCAAATCAAGAGAAGCCTTTCAAGTGGAGTCTTAAGGTAGTAAGCGACCCAAATGAGTCAAACAGCAACTCTTTTGGAGTTTTTTGGGATGATGTTTTGAAAGGTGTCAGCTTTATTCTGCTCCCTCTGTCTTGGGAGTGTAGGCTGTTATTTTTCAAGGCTGTTCATCTGGAATGGAGACTGGGACTAGGATAAATTAAAATGGCATTAAACTCACTGTTCTGGAGATTCCGCAGATTTTCTGGACTAAACATTTCTGGGTCATTGTAATCCTTTGGGTTAGTTTTCAGAGTTCACAAAGTTGATTCTGAGAATTTAAAGACTTTTTTGTTGCTTTTATGGAGGGGGGAGCTTTCACAGGCTGTTACTTTGACATTTTTGCTGAGGTCTTAATGGTGCTTTTTGATGAGTAAACTTTTTGATTTTGATGAAATTCAGTTTATCAGTTTTTTTATTTTATGGTAGTAATTTTTGTGCTTTAAGAACTCTTCCATTTCATTTGCAAGTTTATTTTCTTAATTTTTCTTCTTAAAACTTTGTATTTTAATCTATTATGCACAAGCTTATGATCCATCTTGTGTGTGGTCTGAGACTAGGGTTAAGGTTCAAACTCTCCCATGTTTATCTAGTTTTAACAGTACTTTTGAAAAAGTTCCTTATTTTGAACAGTATTGTCACTACTGTGAAATAAATTTATTGCATATGTGCTGATCTCTTTCTGAACTCTGTTTTATTCCGTTGATACATATCTTTCCTTATGCCAACACCATACTTTCTTAATTGCTGTAGCTTTATAGTAGGTTTTGAAATCTGATTGTGCAAGTCTTCTAAACTTATTTTCCTTTCTTAAGATTGTTTAGCTGATAAAGATTTTTTTGCTTGTCTATGTACATCTCAGAAATAGTCCATCACTATCTACAAACACCCTCGTTATGATTTTTACTGGTTTTGTGTTGAATTTTTAGGTCAATCTGGAGATAATTGACATCTTAATATTGACTCTTCCAATTCATGAACGTGGCATATTTCTCTGTTAACTTTCCTCAGCAATTTTTTTGTAATTTTACATGTAGTGGTCTTATAGATTGTATTTATTTGTTTGTTTATAGATGTCAGGTATTTTATTTAACTCACAAAGTTAATGAGGAAATTAGTAAGATCTTACTGGCTCAGAGGAGAATTATAAGTACCATGTATTTATAATCAAATAGGAAGTACTGGAGTTAATTTACAAGTAGATGCCAAACTGGAGAAGCTGGTCAATATTCTTGGACCTATAGGCAGTTGCATTCTACAGAATAGAATTTGTATTTTTGTGGGCATAAATTATTTACATTGTTAGCAGTTTTCTTCCGCTTATCAAGTTGTAAAATAGCCTAAAGGTATTGAAAGTTAGAACTAACATTAACGGTAAGCTAGACAAGACACTCCAATTTTTTTTTTCTCGCCAATTTCAGTTTTTCATTTTGCTTTCCTCTTTGTGATCATAATAGTCTATGGAAAGATTATCCTTTTTTTGCAGCCTTGACTTCTTGGGCTCAGAAGATCTTTCCACCTCAGCTTGCTGAGTATCTAGGACCACAGACCTGCCTCACCATGCCTAGCTTATTTAAAAAATTTTTTTGTAGAGATGAGGTCTCATTGTGTTGCCTCGGCTGGTCTTGAATGCCTGGGCTCAAGCGATTCTCCTGCCTCAGCCTCCTGAAGTGCTGGGATTTAAGCGAGAGCCATGGCACCTGGCTGAAAGATTATTCTTTATCACAAAATAAGGCTGATCTCAATAATTTTGACCCTATTTATGTAGGTGAACCAAGAGCATTAGTATACCCTATAGGCCTTCTCTTTGGGTTTGTCAATTCCTGAGCCAAGGAGTTGTGATTTGTTATAAAACTTCTTCATGGAAATTTTCATAAGGAATTTCAGGATGGACTTTTAAAAGCCTCTATTGTTGGTACTCTCAAGGCTAGGAAACCAAACCCAATAAACTCTTTCTATCATATTTTATGGTTCTTAGCTTTCCAGTAAGTGGCCTTATCACCTATAATGCTGGTATCCTGGAAGCCAGGTACCAGGCTGTTTTTCCTAGGAGTGTCTTGTGCTGTTGACTGCATAAGTGCAGTCTTCTTTGACCCTTAAAAGTGGGTTGTCATGCTTTATTGGATGAGCACTTTTTTCAGATGATACCTCGAGTAAGGCAATAGTTGTATGATTTGTCTAATTATATCATGTTAAAAAAGAGGAGAGATTCAAGGCTGGGAGCGGTGGCTGAGCCTATAATCTCAGCCGAGGTGAGAGGATTGCCTGAGCCTGTAGGTTCGAGACCAGCCTGGGCAACTTGGCTAGACCTCCTCTCTACAATAAATCAAAAAAATTAGCTGGGTGTGGAGGTGCATGCCTGTAGTTCCAGCTACTTGGAAGACTGAGGCGGAAGGATCAGTCTTCCACCCAGCAGGTCGAGGCTGCGGTTGAGGCTGTGGTGGCTGGGAGCATGCCACTTCACTCTATCCTGGGCGACAGAGTGAGACTCTGACGCAAAAAAAGAAAAGTGGAAAGATTCTTACTGAAGCTAGGCAAATAACTATACTGCTATGAAAAGTAAGGAGACTCAGTAAGTTTCTGAACTCTGAGATATCAGTGAGGGTCAGATGTCATTTGAAAGTGTTTCATTTTATTTTTATCTAAGCTAAATTCACTAAATTGTTGTAGGTTAAATAACTTAAAAAAGAAAGCTTAATCACTCTTACATATCCATAAAGTAGAACATAAAGCAAGCATCCGCAATTAACCTCAGTAAAATTTCCCTCTTTAGTTCATTTAGTTCTGTGTGATTAATTCTTATCCTGTTAGATCTTGGGTTAACAGCATCAGGAAACCGTGTGCATATCTCAACTAAAAATAATTTGGAAATCCTGACTGGTGCGTTTGAAAATTGTCTCAGTGTTGTCACTTCATAAGTCTCTACCCTCATATCTCAACAGTGGAGATGTCTACTGCAGCTCTTTTCCATGAGCCTCTGGCCTGTAGTTTAAACTGAGCTTCCAAACAAGCTTTATCAGAGGTTAACAAAAACTGTTCCTAGATGACAGAGACTTAATGGCAACGGTTAATTTATTACTGATCATTTTCAAGTGTGAAATGTCTGATGTGGTTTTATATAATTTTCAAACGTGAAATGTCTCATGCTGTTTTATAATCAGAATAATGCAGCTGATGAGGAAATTGGGTTGATTCTATGACATCCAAAACAAAGATTAAAAAGGCAATTAAAAATTAGACAAACTATCACTAAGGATAATGTTTAAGCCTATTTCAAAGAAGTCAGTGGCTGTTAACATGTAATTCATCAAAATGGGTGAACATAATTTTTATAGAGAAAACTGTCTTGAGATATAACATATAATATTGAGACAAAATATTCCAGGAAATTATCAAAGGATAGCAAATGAAGAGATTCAGTAAATCTGGTATACAGCATAGCCATTTTTGTTTTTTTAAAACTTCATGAGTAAGTCATTCCCACTTGAGAAGTGTCCTGGAAGGTGGTAGATTCAAATGAAAAGAAACTATGTTCTGGTTAATGATTTTAGATAACTGAAATTATAACTTTAACACTATGTTGTTATTAGTTGATATTAGTCAGAACACTTGTAGGACTCTGATACAGAAAAACTTGACCTAACCTTTTATAAGAATTTTGATCAATGTTTCTCCTGAGATTAAAGCATATTATGGAATGTGAAAGCACTGTCACATCTCCCTGGGAATCCATTGAAGTCTATAATTTCTGAAATACTTACAGACATTTTATAGTTACCTACACAAATTTAACCTAGAGAAGGCTAGATATTTCTTCTGATTTGATAACTTTGGCCACACAAATCACCAAATAAAAAATGATTGCCACCGTATCATTTTATAAGGAGATTTTGAATATCTTTTGATAAATTTAATCCCAAGTGTTTTGCATTATTGATGTTATTTTGAATAGAATTTTTAAAAATGTCACTTTTCAGTATAAACTGCTAGAAGATAGACACAGTATATTTCAGTATGTTAACACAATATCCTGTAACTCTGCTGAGTTTACCTTCAGTGCTGGTAAACTATTTTTTAGATTCCCTTGGTTTTTCTGTGTAAAAATAGTGCTATTTGGAAATAAAGACATTTTTACTTCTTCCTTTCAATCATTATGCCTTTTGTTTGTTTCTTTTTACTCTGGCTAGGACCTCTGGTACAATGTTGAATAGCAGTGGTGATATCAGACAACTTGTTTTTGTTTGTGATGTTGGAGAAAATATTCATTATTTCACTCTGAAGTATGATTTTAGTTGTAGGTTTTTTTTGTTTGTTTGTTTTGTTTTTGAGTTGGAGTCCCACTCTGTTGCCCATGCTCCAGCGATCCTTCCGCCTCAGCCTTCCAAGTAGCCGGAATTACAGGCGCGCCCTACCACGCCCGGCTAATTTTTTGATTTATTGTAGAGTTGAGGTCTCACCAAGTTGCCCAGGCGGGTCTTGAACCCGCGGACTCAGGCAGTCCACTCACCTTGGCCTCCCAAAGCGCGGGATTACAGGCTGAGCCACCGAGCCTGGCCTAGTTGTAGGTTTTTTAACAGTTTTTTTTAATGTAGAAAATTTAAAGACTCTAACAGATTTCTTAGGATAAAGAAGAAAATAAAGATAGTCCATAATTCCAATGTGCAAGAACTTTTCTTGAACATTGAAATGCAATACATGTAGGTAGTTAATTTTTTAAAAACATTATAGAAAGATATAACATAGAAAGTAATTTATTTTCTTGACTTAACTTCTTGTCCTTCTGAACAAAAGTAACTAGACTTTTTTTTTTTTTTTTTTTTTTGAACTGGGGTCTTACTCTGTCACCTAGGCTGGAATGCAGTGGCATGATTATGGCTCACTGCAGCCTCGACCTTCTAGGCTCAGGCTATCCTTCGACTTCAGCCTCTTGAGTAGCTGGGGCTACAGGAGTGTGCCACCATGCATGGCTAATATTTTGATGTTTTGTAGAGACTAGCTCTTGCTTTGTTGGCTACGCTGATATTTTTGTTTTTTTATTTCATGTGTTCTTACCCTTTATTTTCTTTCTATGGGTTTATTTTGTATGCTTAGCCAGTTTTCTAGGGGATTGCGGGGTGCAGCCAGGAATAAAAGAACCAGGGATTTAAAGGGAGGGTGTGATCCAGTTAGCTTCTTTCTGGTAGGAATTCCTCAAGTTTGTCAGGTTGAATGTAGTCATTGGACAGGCTTGAGGAATATGGCTTATTGGAAAAATGTAAAATTGTGTTGTTAGAGTTTTTTTCTAGGACTGTTTTGGAGGAATGAAGAAGATAGTGGGTTGAATACATACATCATTTATCTTTTTTTCCCTTCCTGAAACCTGATACTACAGAGAGTTTTTTTTTTTTTTAAAGGCAAAAGCTCATGTGAATAGGGAGAAAGTAAAGAAAGCAATAACATTCATAATTTGTAAGCTGGAATGTGTATTGAAGAGTGATGGACATAACTGACTTAAGAAAACTGAGCCTGTGGGTTCAAGACCCACCTGGGCAGCGAGACCTCATCTCTACAAAAAAAAAAAAAAAAATCAGCCGGGCGTGGTAGCGCACACCTGTAATTCCGGCTACTTGGAAGGCTGAGGCGGAAGGATCGCCGGAGCCCAGCAGGTTGAGACTGCGGTGGCCGGGAGCGGCCACTGCACTCCAGTCTGGGCGACTGAGTGAGACTCCAACTCAAAAACAAACAAACAAACAAACAAAAAAGAAACCTGAATGCTAGTTTGGGAGAGGGGAAAGCCAAGAGCCAGCGGGATTTATGCCACTGAGTTTCCACAGAGCGTGAGAACTGTGGTGTTACCTCCAGATGGCAGTGGGTGAGGTAAGTAAGAGGCGTTAAGTCTGTTTGTAAGACAGGCCACACCTGGGTCCCACCTCCTCTCTGTTTAGCTGGGTGGGCTGGCAGCTCCTCAGCACAGGGGATGGAGCACCTTACTGAAAGCAGGGTGAGTAAGTGAGCTTGTGAGTGATGGCTGCTTAGATTGCCAGCCTTCATCCCCACGTGACATTGAGTCCCGGCTGGCGAACCACTGTCCCCTAATCACCTCCAGGGACTCCGACTGTGTCAAGACAGAGAACAGAACGGTTCTGAGGTTCACAGCTTGACAGCTTGACAGCTCTGTGTTGTGGCGAAGCTTATAGTTGACTGTCTCAGGCATTCATTTAGCTTACTGGACGTTGGAGGAAGTCTCTAATGCAGAAGATGTAAAGCAAACAAACAAGAGATAAAAGCAACTTGGAGGAAATGGCAATTACTAGGGTAAAAATTCAGCAGGAAAACCTCTCATAAACCTCCTTAGATAAAAGCAGGTATTTTAACAAGAGAAGATATTGAAACAAGAATTCTGTGAAAGAAGGACATTCAGTGAACAAGAAGAGCTATGGGAAATTAAAACTATATGAACAGATCTGGGGAAAAAATCAGCATTAGGGTTAGAAAAATTGAGAAAATCTCTCAGAAGAACTAAATGATCAAACAAGAAAAAAATAATAAGATCCAAGGATCACTCTGTGTGGATCATATCCAAAAAGTATAGCAAAGAAATGAGGGTGAGGATATTATAATGAAACAATTAAAAATAATTCTTTTAGAACTGAAGGTTACTCTAGACAGAAGGGACCCCCAAATACCCAGTCTGGTGGGTGAAGTTCTTGTGGTCAGAGGCCATCATTAAGGCATGTTGTTGTAAAATATCATATACGCTTTGAATATTAGGTCAAAGACATGATCCTGGAAGTTTTCAGAAAGATGAGAATAGATAACATACAAATCAGGACTCGGGATGGCTTTGTACTTCCTAACGGAAGTATCAGAATCTAGCAGAGGGAAAAGCAGTGTGGTCCAGAGTTTTCAGGAAAATAATTTTCAACCTACGATTCTATACCCAGTTAAATTAATAGTCATGTGGGAGAGCTGAATAAAGGTACATTGAGATGTGCAAAATCTTTAAAAATGTATCTCCCTCATACTCTTTTTTTAGAAAGCTACTGGGAGAGGCGTTCTTTAAAGGAAGAGAGAGAGAGCAACTGATGAAAGAGGAAGAATTTGAACACAGGGAACGGGATATTCATATCAAAGGGAAACAAGAGCCTGAGATGACACTTGTACACAGGGTGAAGTGTTCTCAGTCCTTCTTGGAGAAAGAAGGAAGACTCTGAGAAAGAGTTTCCCTGAAGTGATATTGATAGCTAGCCTTATACATAAGTCTGGACATCTTGAGGGGAGGTTTGCACAACTTAAAGATCTCAGGGTGGAATTAGTGGTAAATACATAGAAAACTAAGCACATAATAAATCTGTCATTAACTTTGGGGAAAACAAAGAAGTACAGGAAATGCAAGTAAACATGGTTTCCCATGTGACCTTGGTGTGAGTGGTGTTGAGCCTGTCATGTGAATGAGACACAGCCAGATTCAGGGCTCATTCATACTGGCTGGCTAGAGTGATGGTGATGGTGCTTGTAGGCGTTGCTGAGGATGGTGGGAACAGATAGCTGAATAGTCACCTTCTATTCTGGGAAGGCATAGCGAATGCCCCTAACAGAAGAAATCAAGAAAGTAGCAATGAAACATGCTACCTAGAGGCATGGAGGTCACTTTCAACATAACTGGCTCAAATAATTTAGAGTGTTTGCCTCTGGGGCAAGGGAAGTAGTGCAGAAGGGACAGAGAGGAGGGGAGCAAGGGACTGTTGTTGTCCATAACAAATCTTGTAGTCTGACTCTTTTTTTATATCACTTAGAGAGAAATAATTTTATAAATGGGAGAAGAGGAGATTCTACTGAGATTGTCAGTGACACACTAGCAGTTAATGTAAGCTCAGCCAGGAGGGTGTGTATAAGGTGCTGCATTGCCCAACTTCTGTGGATTCTGTGCATGCAGACCACAGTGTGCACATACCCCTGGGGGTTGTCTGACAGGGTGACCTTGTGCATGTCTGACTTCTAACCTTGCCCCACATGAGTCTTTGTGGGGCTCCAGCCTAATCCTGGCAGCTGGCAGGGCTGAGATGGGATGGTGGCTAACCAGCTGGGTTCTCAGGTATTTAGGGCTTCAGTTCTTTCATTCCTTAGTTCCTTCCCATGGAAACTTGTGGCAAAAGCTCACTGAGAACTTGAGCTGAGTCTTGCTTGACCCAATAGGTGGCATGATGAAGGTGGGCGGTTGCTGGCTTTGTTGGACATTGCTGAGAAATTGTGCTGGCTGCTGCCTCAGGGCTGTCCTGTCCTGGTGGCCACATTCTCTCATTTTCTGTTTTGGGAAGTACATGAGGCTGGCGGCATCTGTGGATTTTCCCATGCAAATCCTTTTTCCCAAGGAGGAATAGGGTTCTCTGGGATTCTGGTCTTTAGCACCAAAACTATAACTTCCTGCTGATTGGCCCTGGGGTCCTTTGCAAAGTCAAAGTTGTGCAGGGGGTGAGAATTAGACTGAGAGTTGAAGTCTGGAGTCCAAATGTGATTCTGCAACTTCCTGGTGATATGATCTTAGGCAAGACAGGTAACTCTTCTGAGCCTAAGTTTGCTTATCTGTCAGGTGGGAATGGCTATGACATTTCATAGGGTTGTGAGGATTCAAGGCAGAATAGTACTAACAGAGAACTCGTACCCAGTCCTTTCTCAGTGCTAGTTGCTAGTCTAAGCACTTTGTGGGCATTAACTCACTTAATCCTCCCTGCCACCCTTTGAGGTAGAGGGCAGTATTGCCAGACTCATTTTATGACCGATGAAATGAAAGCAGGGAGAGATTAGCAGCTGTGTTGAGGATAAACAGCAGGTGAGTGGCCAGGATTTGAACTGGCCTAGCACAGTGCCTGCCATAGTAAGCAAGTAAATAGCTGAGACTTGTGGTTTTATCACTACAGCGTACAGCTGCCACATTCTCGGTACTTAGGATGTTTCTCCCAGGCTACATGAATTGAAAAAATAAAATGTTTGCAAGATCCCTAGTACCTGGCAATTGGAGGGGGGCAGAGCGCACTTTGTAATAGAGTCCTATGGAGTGTCTCATGCAGCCTTTTTTTACTTCTCTACCTTGAGGAGACAAAGAACATCCTGGGAAACATCTGGCCCCTGGATCTGGCCAAGCTGCATAGTGCAGGAAGAAGATAATACTGAATTAGTGTTAAATCACTAAATCACTCACATCTTGCTACTTGGAGCCTTCTAAAGTCCTGATTTGTTAATTTTGCACTGTCAGCTGGGGGCGATAACAGCATAAAGCCAGGCCCAGAAACAGGGTGCTGGGAACCGCAAGGTTAAACTCGATGTACCCTCTGAGGGAGCCAGTCGGGGCTCTCTGGGCCTGCTCTGGTCTTCTTGGGTTCAAGTGGAGCTGAGTCCACATCTTCACCTGCTGGTTCCTTGGGGCAAATTGAATAGTGCCTCCTTTGTGCCAGCCCTGCTTCTGACCGAGCAGCATGATGGTCTATATCTTGTCACTCTTGGGGCCTGCAGGCATTTGGAGAGAAGTAGACTAGGGCCTGAGTGCATCTTCCTCCTTGTCTCTTTTGTCCATCCTTCCTGTGTCATTCTATGGAACTGTGTGAGCTGACTGGTGTGTTATGGTATTGTCTTGAAGGAGCTGGGCAAGAGATGGCATCTCAGTGTCTCTTCCCCCCTTCACAGGACAGCTGTGGTCGAGTTGGGGTGGTTAAGAGAAGCCTTCACAATTGGGAATTAGGACCCCACTTTAGCAGTCTAGCAATTTAGTTGCTTCATCTGTAAAATGGCTACAACTTTACCCATCTTTCTCCTTGAGAGTCTCGTGGTGCTGGGAACATACTGTTAGACATAAGTTCTCATGATATGGTTTGAGATATAGTGGCTTGGTTTTGGACCCTAAACCTTCCTTGGATCCCATACTCTGCAAGTTCAGTGGTGGAGAAGGTCAGGGTGGTAGTCCATATTCTGGGAAAAAAAATCACTTTTGCTTTTTATCTCTCTTTTATCTAGGAGTCCCCTTGAATTTGAAGGAGGAGTTCCCTTGCGGAAATAATTCTGTTTTTGCTTTGAAAGAGACTGCTTTGGCTTATAGGGGGCACTACCACAGGAGTCTGCCTGTGAGAAGGTTCCTTTACGATTAGCAGACTCAAGTCTCTAAACAGTGTTAGCTTGTGCATCTGTCCCAGAGAACTGTTGTTCGGATCTGACTTGTTTCTTCCGCCTCTTGTGAGCCTGGTTTTCCTCACTCCATCAGCAGTCTTCCGGGTAGGAGCACTCTTCTGCTGGAGGCTCCTTGAAGTGACCCAGTAGCTGAGCCTGTGGTGGAGTGAATGTAGCGTCTCCTCACTCCACCCGCACTCCACCTGCGGGGCTTTTCTGCCATTGCTTATGTGGCGAGGAGATGGTCAAAATGCCACCAGGCACTTTCAGGTGATGAAGTTACAATGTCTTTGCAGCGTATGTGCATACTTCGGTTCTGGCACCACCGAATGTGGAGCGTTTTATTAGCTTACCAGTGAGAAACCTGGGTTTGAGTCCTGGTGCTGCTGCTGCTTTTAGCTGGATGCCCATAGGCAAATTGTTGAACTGCATCAGTGTTTTTACCTGTGAGGTGGGGAGGGTGATAGTGCTGACCTCAGGGGTCAATTAGCATGATGCTCAATAGATGTTTCTCTTTAACTGAAAACTGAAATTCTCAGAATTTTCTTCCCAGTTCTCTTTTCTACCCCATTCATTAACTGGAGCTACCAAAAGTATGGCAGCAAGGAAAATTGGGCTTATTTGAAGTACTGTTAAATTCTGCCTGTCTTGCCAAATTATCTGTATTCCAACTGTGATCTTTGAATTGTTGAAAGAAGAAAAAGCTCTTCTGCTTCAGTTTTAACCAGCCCCACCTGTTTCTGCCTGTCACCAGCTCCAGAGAACTTGGTTCTTCTCTGGGTCCCCTCTTCGGGAAAGGTGCCCTGTCTACTCTGCCCACTTCAGACTGTTGGTTCTTATCTCTCACTCCCGTTCCCCTTCTCAGGCCATGTGTCGCTTAGTCCTGCTGCCTTCCTCTTGTTAGCCTTCCTTAGGTGGTGCTGGTTCTCAGTGGTTCCCGTTGCCATTCGGAAAGCCCCTTTGCAGGGGCTTCTTCGCTGTTCCTGCCTCCACTTGTGCCTCCTTCAGCCAGTCTTTGCTCGGACGCTCAGAGGGACCCCCGGAAGCCACGAGCATGTTAACTCACCCGAAGCCGTTGTTCGGTTCCTGTTGACATCACAGTGATGCCTTCGCTTCTTGATGGAGCTAAGCAGAAGCTGCCTGTCCTCGCCTCCTCCCCAGCTGCTCTCTCACCACCACTCTTGCCCTCCAGGCCAGCCACACGGAACCTGAGTTCTGTGCTTTTCCCCACATGCTCTCCGCCTTTCTGCATCACAGACACCAACACTGAACACTTAGTGGCTTCAGATGGTGCTTGGTAATTTGGCAGAATTCTGCAGGTTGCCTGGGGCTAGCCTGCTGGCTGCAGCAGGGAGCAGTTTGGGACGGGATTTCAGGATATCATATCAAGGGGAAGCAAGGGGAGTTTTGAGGGGAGAGTGCAAATCTCCCCTCAAGGTGCAAATCTCCCCTCAAGATGTCCAGAATTCTGCAGGTTGCCTGGGGCTAGCCTGGTGGCTGCAGCAGGTGGCAGTTGGGGACGGGACATCCAGGATGGCTTTATTCACACACGTGCTGCCTTGTTGGGAGGCTGAGCTGCTTTCTTTCCTTGTGGTCTCTTGCAGAGATGAGCTGTTTCTCGTGGCAGCTAGGTGCTATGAGGACAAGCCCTGGCGGGCAGGTGCCTTAAGCCTGTTCTTGATCATGGTGCAGTAGCCATGGCAGAGCTTGGTGCAGGCCCATGTGGAAGGATTGTCCTAAGGGCTAGAGAGAGGGCTTGGGACATTTGGCCACTCCCTCTTCCCTTAGACTCATTCATCATTCAGATTTTATCTGAATCTTTTCTTCTCTCAGGAAGCCTTCCATGACCCTGCCTCTCCAAACTGTGTGACAGATCTCTGTTGTAAATACCCCTGTGGCCCTTTGTACCTCCCTGGTTTTGGCGCTTTTACTTGTTGCTTAATGTTCTTTCTTGTAGACTTGATGTGCCTGTCTTGTTAGTTACACACAGCACTCTGCCTGGCACCTGCTGTGTAGACATACCAACGATGCCTCAGTGCAGGAATGTCCCTTTGCTTGTGTGTGCATCTCTTCAAACTTTTTTTTCTTTGCCTTATTGGACTGGAGAAGATATTTCTTTTCCATGTAAATAACAATTTGTGTTTCTAAATATTTGTTTTTCTCAACATAACAGAGTTGAGCAAGGTGGCTGTAGAACTTTTTTCTTAATTTTATTGCAGAAATAGCGTTCTTTACAAGGTAGAGACATACAGACAAATAAGCAGGAGCATCATTCCCTGGTAATCCCATCACTGAGAGATAACTGCATTTAAGAGATTTCTTCTAGATTTTCAGTGCCTACATATAGACTTTTAAACATGTGATCCTACATGTATTTTGTAGTTGGCTTTTTTTTGCATCATACATTTTGAGTGTACTTTCCTAAATGTACTCACACAGTGTCCTTAGTAATGTCTACACGAGAGGTTGTCCTATGGGTGCCCTGTCATGTGTTCTTTCCTTACTGCTGAATATTTAGGTTGTTTCTAGTTGTTCTTGTTATAAACAGCATTAGGTTGAAATTGGGTGCACATCTCATTTTAAAACACATTAAAAAATATATCAACAAGTCTGAACATGTATTTCTCTTGCTTAAATTGCCCATCCAGTGGCTTCATATCATACTTGGAATAAAACTTGACGTCCTTACTATGACCTCTGGGTCTCATGCCCTGCGTGGTTTGCCTGTCCCACTCTAGGCTTGTGGTCTTTCGCCTCCTTTTTTGAATCCCCTCTTAATGCTCCTGTCTCAAAGACCTTGCCCTCTCTGTGCCCTCTGCCTTGGAATCTTGCCTCTTGCCTTCACATAGCTAATTCTCTCCCTTCATTCATACAATCAGAGGGAACAGATTCTTAGATGTTTTTGTGAAGAGAGTCACAGATCAGCATGAGGGCTCCCAGTTCCTTCCTCTCATATAAGGGTGGATAAAACAGAGTTTAGAAAGGTAAAGTAACTTGACTAGGACCACACAGCAAACTCAGGACCAGCTGGGCACACAGCCCGGGTCTGCAAGTGCAAGGCTGTTGCTTTTCCAAAGTTCTGAGACTTTTTCCCCGCCTTTGTTGCTCAGCAAGCTCAAAGAAAGCATCTCACTAATGATGGCTCCTTTTCTGAGTTTCTGTGTCTGTTGAAATCGTTTGTTCTTACATCGCCTTTGATTGTTTCTCTAGAAGCCAGGTTTACTTGATTTTCAATTCACTGTTCCGTTTTCTACAGTATGCTGCCTCTCCGCTGAACGAAATCCTTGTAGGTAGGATGGGTGGGGAGGGAAGTACTAAATTTATTATAGGGTGGCTGTTTAATTCTTAAACATTAAAAGTCATGACCAAGAGCAGAACAATCAGGAATGACAAGCTGGCATCTCTGAAGCCGCAGTGTCATTGGTTCCATGCCCACTTCTGACAACACATTCGTTGCCTAATTTGCGGCACGCCTGTGTGGGGCGTCTTGTTTTCCTTTCCACTTCACGGTCCTGGGATGCTGCCTGTCGACAGTGGGCTTGCTCTCGTGTTCTGAGCTCATGTGGGGACTTCCCAAGGTCTCTCTGGTCCTGTGAGTGGCAGTCCTTTCTGGTGTGAAATGAGGTTCCGCCTGTTTCCTTATTCTAGTTTCTAGCAACCCACGATCCCTTTCTGGAAAAGTAGGTTGTGAACGGAGTACACTGTGCAGATATGTGGTTGTCGTGCTCCTGCCTGTGGGGTGTTTTCCCCTGGGGCCTATTCTGTTGGAAGTCCTTGTCACTGGGGTCGCCTGGCTTGGTGAAGGAGGTGAAGAGCTGCCAGAAGGCTCCTCAGCTCCCTGCCAGGCATGGTTCTGCCTAGACCAACCTCCTGGCTCAGTTGCTCTGGCCTCACTTCGAGTATGGACACATACTGCTGTAGATCTAGGCCAGCCGTAGCCCGGCACCTCCTGGAAGCCTGCCTGCTTGTGCCTGGTTGCATCCCAAGCGCTCCATTCACTGCCCCGTTCTGAGCTCCTTGCTGAAGTTGTGTTTGGGGCTATTATCTAGCCCTCTTTTTCAATGTTTAAAGCAGTCAAAAGATTGGCTTTTCTAAAGAGTGAGGGAACAGGGAGAGAAAATTATGGCATTTGTTTGAAAGGTTCTGAGAGCTTTTTTTAGCGTGAACAGTTCAAAGAGTGCCTCTTGTTAATCAGAGGAATGTTCTAGCATCCCTGGGGTGGTCACACTGGCTTAATTGGAACCCAGGCTGCTTTGAAGTTCTTTTAATCCTTCCTGAGCTAGGAGAAAGAATTTGAAGGCAGCAACTGTAAACTTGAAATTTCTTCATTTTATTTACATGTGTCTGGGGACCCATGTAATTCGTTTCCCTGAAGCAGTTAAGCCGAGTTGCTGACTTGTGGACAGCTGAGTAAGATCTGGACTTTTATTAGGCTCGAGGTAGAAGGCCAGTTTCTGACAAAAGAGCTGCAGAAAAAAAAAAATCAAGGCTGCAGCAGGACTCTGGTCCAGGGTAGGGTGAGGTCTGGAATGGCATAGACTTCACTGCAAGCAGCCTGTTTTCGTGGAAAGTCCGTACATGGGAGAATGTGTGGTCTTGCTGAGGTCTCTTAAGGAGTAACTTCGTGACTCCCATCCCAACTAGGCATTAGTTGATGTGGCCCCTAGGACGACTTCTTTCACAGGGAATGTGGACTCAGGGTCATCATGCTGCAATTCAAGTACAGGCTTAGCCTGGAGTCCAGTCACACTGCGTCCACACACTCTGTGTTGCCAGTGGGACCATGAAGATGTGTAGTGGCGACACCTGCTATGATCCGGTTATTGCAAACCTACCATACCCTGTTACTGCAAGGCATTTTGTCTTGCCCTTTGCCTCTAGCCACCTCTCACCCGTCAGTCTGTCCCTGTACTTCTCAGGGAAGAATCTGCTACCTCACAAAGCACCCCATTCCATTCTGTTGAGCTGAAATGTATATTTTCGTTATTTCTGCCATGGATACCACATTCGTTTACTGTGAAACCACTTGGGTGCAGGGTTTGCTCTTCCCCAGATCGCAGGCTGATCCCTCTGTGCTTCCTGCGGCTGCTCACAGCTCTTTCCTCCAGCTCTGCAGAGGTGGGGGCCCAGAGGTTGGGGCTGGGATCCGCGGTGGGCAGCCTCGTTGGGTGCACTCTTGCCTTTCCAGCAGCATCCTTCCTCTGGTGGTTGGCTTTTGATTAACACGTTACTGTGGGTTCATACTGATTGTTCAGACGTTCCCTGAGCCCAGACAGTGAAATAAGCAGACTTAGGTGTGTCATTCCATGAGTTTTTGCCAGTGTAACTCATGCCCCCATCAAGATGACATTTTTTTTCTTTTGAGTTGGAGTCTCACTCCGTCGCCCAGACTGGAGTGCAGTGGCACACTTCCAACCACCGCCGCCTCGACCTGCTGGGCTCCGGCGATCCTTCCGCCTCAGCCTTCCAAGTAGCTGGAACTACAGGTACGCGCTACCATGCCCAGCTTATTTTTGATTTATTGCAGAGATGAGGTCTCGCCAAGTTTCCCGGGCGGGTCTCGAAGCCACGGGCTCAGGCAATCCAGTCACCTCGGCCTCCCAAAGCGCTGGAATTACAGGAGATGACATTTTTATCACTTGAGAAAGCTTCCTGTGTCCTCCCAGTTCCTTCACTCTTCACAACTAATAGCTAGTCTTACTTGTTCTGGAACTGTCTGTAAATTCTTCCCCTTATCTGTATTGTTTACTTCTTCGTATCATTGAGTCTGTGCTTAGACGTCATCTTTACATCGGGCCATTTCCTGGCCAGCCTGGATGCCGCTTCCTTCTCTCTCAGCCTCAGTCAACTCTTGCCGTGCTTTCTCCTGATCCTGGTACCTTTGTCTTCATTGAGTTGCTCTAGCCTTGGAAGGGTTGTCGTCTGTCAGTCATCACTTGTCTGCCCCAGGGAGCTGTTCAGCTCTAGCCGCATGTCCATGCAGTTTCCTTGCTGGGCATGTAGTAAATGTTCAGTTAAATTTGTTGAGTGAACACGGATTCCTCAGGGCTCAAATCAGGTGTCCCTTTCCCCTGTGTGTTTGTACAGTTTATTTTTTTGGTGCAGCTGCCAAAAAATTGTTTTTTTCCCCCTAGAATTCTCATTCCTCCTGCTTCTTAATGTGGTTTTAGAGTGTGATTCTGTCAGAAAACAAATTTGCTTTCTTCCTTTTGTATGATCTAGAAAGTGATAGACTTGCTTCATCAGTTCTCGAATGGTAGATACAGTTTTGGCAAGATCATCTGTTGGGCCTTGTGCTGAAGAGCCTATCTGGCAGTGGCAACAGGGATCATCATAAAGAAACGTTTCCGCATGATTGCCAGATGCTCTTAATGCAGCAGTTCTGCAAGTTAGGTTGTTTTAGCCCTGTTTCTGTTTCTGTTTATCTTTTCTTTTCTTTTTTTTTTTTTTGAGTTGAAGTGTCACTCTGTCTCCTAGGCTGGAGTACAGGGGCATGATTGACTTTCTGGGCTCAGGTGATCCTTCCACCTCACCCACCTGAGTAGCTGAGGCAAATGCTACTACGCCTGGCTAATTTTTAAATTTTTTTGTAGAGATGAGACCTCTCTATGTTGCTTAGACTGGTCTTGAACTCCTGGGCCCAAGCAATCCTCTTGCCTTGGCCTCCCAAAGTGCTGGGATTACAGACATGAGCCACTGCTCCTGGCCAGCTCTAGTTCATAGACCAGGAAACTGAGGCTGAGCTGGGATTCGAACTTAAGCTGGGATTCGAACTTGAGCTGGCTGGCTCAAGAGCAGATGGTCTTTCCATTGTACCTTGCTCTCTTGCCTATTTGATTACTTTCTATTAATCAGCACTTTTTAGAACAGTGCCTGGAGATGTGAGAATTATCTTACATCTCCTCTGGGGCAAGGATAGGGGATAAAGAAATGTTTACTGTGTGTGGTGTTTTTTCTTCTTTTTTTGAGTTGGGGTCTTACTCTGTTGTCTGGGCTAGAGTGCAGTGGCACGATCACAGCTCACTGCAGCAGCTTCAACCTACTGGGCTTAGATGATCCTTCTGCCTCAGATGCCTGAACATCGGGGACTGTAGGTGTGCCACCATGCTCGGCTATTTTTTTTTTTTTTTGGTAGAGGTGAGGTCTTGCTGTGTTGCCCAGGCTGGTCTTGAACGCCTGAGCTCAAGCAATCCTCCTGCCTTGACATCCCAGAGTCCTGGGATTACAACCATGAACTACTGTACCTGGTTGAGAAATGTTTATTTCTAATAATATATATTTACATAGCAATTCATTGTGTCAGTAACCTAATCAAAAGTGGAAATGTTAGTTTATGTAAATCTTGTTCTTAGTGAATTCATGCTGGTAACTGGTAATTGCCATTTTGTTTTCTGATTGGACACACATACCATTTTGGTAATTTGTTCTATAGTATTGCCTATAATTCTAACAATATAATAATCCAATAGTATTTTCCATTTCTTGACGACTTATTTACTAAGTCCATTATATCGCAGTATTCTCATGACAGCCCCCTGTGGTGGATACCTAATATCATTAAAATTATTTTGTTTGAGTCAGGGTCTCACTCTGTCACTCAGGCTGGATGCAGTGCAGTGGCACGATCACAACTCACTGCAACCTCAACCTCCTGGCTGATCCTTCCATCCCAGCCTCCTGTGCAGTTGGGATCGTAGGCATGCCTCAGTATGCCCAGCTAGTTTTTTTGGTTTTTTCTTTGTAGAGATGAGGTCTTGCTGTGTTGCTTAGATTGGTCTTGAACTCCTGGGCTCAAGCAGTCCTCCTGCCTTGGCCTCCCAAAGTGCTGGGATTACAGGCATGAGCCACTGTGCCTGACAACCTTTAGACAATTTTTGTGCATAAATGAACCAATTCAGCTATACATATTTTTTCTTTTGTACAAATGGCACAGTATACTTATATTCTGCTTCTTGTGTTTTTATTTAGCGATGCCTTTGGGTGATCTTTCATATTAATATGTAAAAAGATTCTGTGCTCTATTTTCTTTATTTTAAACAGGTCCAGTGTAAGAATGGACTGTAACTTAACCACTTTTACTAAACTTTTGATCCAGTGGTCTGAAATCAGACTTAAGTGGAATTTAGTTGGATACTTTGTTCTGGAAAGGTATGGTGATATTTTGTTCATGTACCTAATATTCACCTGGATACCTGCAGTTGGGCCAATAAAAAGAAATGGAACCAACAAACCCCAGATATCTTGTCTTTATGGAGTCTATGTTCTAGCTGAGAGAGAAAGATCATAAGTAGGTACAGTACATAGCATCTAAGATGGTGATGCATTCTATGGAGGAAAATAACGCAGGGAGGAAGCGAAAGGGAGTGCGGGTTTAGGTAAGGGTAGGGGTTTAAGTAAGATGGTTGGGACAGGCCCTAATGGAAAACTCAGGTGGCTTGAATAAAGGCCCAAAGCACTGATGAAGGAGCAGGCCGTGTGGATATCTAGGGAAGAATATTCCGGAAGAGGGATGTGCAAAGGCCCTGAGGTGGGGGTGTGACTGGTCAAGGGATTTTCTGAGGCTATGCACTTGAGAAGCGGGTGCCTTTTTGTGCCGCTCTTCTGGTCAGGCAGTCTGTGTGACAGTGGTCATTGCCTGTGGGAGAGGGTTCCAACATGACCGGGGTTGCTGAGTTGTTTGCTGCTGTGGGCTTTGGATGTGTAGATGGGGTTGGAGAAAAGAGTGGTAGGGCAGTCATGCTGGAGGCTGCACCTGCCCCTGACTCCCTTTCCTTGGGGAGAAAGTGACCTTTTCTCTGTCTGCTTGGGAAATGGGCAGCTTTGGAAGAGGTGTGAGTGTGCTGCTGTCTTTTAGACCCTGATGTTAGCATGGACTGGTGCCCCTTGTAAGGACTTGGGACCAGAGTGTGTGACTTCCATCTCAGTGGCCGTGGGCCGGGTGCAGCAGGTACAGCCTTGGCCCAGTGGCCCCTGCATACTTTTCTCAGAAACAAGCCCTGCAGAGAGAGCCCATATCACTTGGGTTGTGTTCCCTCCCTTCTGGCAGGACTCTCTGGCTAGAGCCCCAGCCTCGTTAGTTTTGGACTCTGGTCATCGGCTCTGTGGGTTTCTTTTCTTTGGAAAAAATAGTACCTCAGAAGAAAGCGTGAGGTTTCTTCTTTGTTAATTAGTTTCATGACTGTTGCTGTTTCATTCATTGTCAACACTGGAGTCCCCTGGATCTCATGTCTTGCAGATTCAATGAAACTGGCACTTTGGGCTTCAACAAGAGCCATGGCATCTGCTATTAGGAACCTCAAAATAGCCGCGACCAGGGCTGGAGCTGCTCTCACCTCAAAAATAAAGCCGTGGGCTGGACTCCCCACAGCCCTCTGCCATTCTGCATGCAGCTGGGCTTGAGTCAAAATTCAGCTGCGCGTAGAACAAAAAGACTTTTTTCCCCTTGAAAACCCACCAGTTAGAATTAGAAAGGCTTCACAGCTGAAGCCAGAGTTTTCAGCAGCAGATGTCACAGCTTGGGCTGCAGTTGGAACTGTCACTGCCCTGTCATCTCTGTGCCGAGGCTCCTGAGGCCTCTGAATGCTTTCAACTTTGTAGTTGGGAAGTGCAGGTTTTAGAATAGACTGTCAGGTGTTATTCTTAGGTTGTAATGATACTTGGCACGACTCCTTCTAGTTACAGGCACTTATCTAATCCCCAGAGCTCCCTTGGTAAACATCTCTGAGCAGCTTTAGCCACACACAGGTCAGGAGGTTTTGTGAAAATAAACATTCTTCTTGCCAGTTGGAGGTATTTGGGCCTCTGTCTTTGATTTGATATGTAGTGAAGGCTGCAATTGTTTAATAATCCTTTGTGATTCAACAGCTCTTCACCAACTTTCCTCAGTCTTGCTTGGAACTCATGACAGGTGGTGGTGGTGGAGCTCTGGTTCTCTCTTCTCAAAGGCTCAAGCCTGATTCTTAAATTCCAGGGCCTCTCATGATTTATACCCCTCCTCCTCTTTCAGATGCCCTTTGTCCTGTGTCCCAAGTGCCCTGGGTTTTGCTGTGCTGAGCAGGACACTGCAGGTGCCTTGTCTCTGCCCAGGCTCCCCTGCTTCTTCCATCTGGGAGTTTCAGGCAGCATTTTTCATATTGCTAGCATGCTGTGTTTTTGTTTTTCTTAATTTTCTTAGTTTTTATATTTCTATATGCAGTATATGAATTCTCATGATAGAAATTCAGATAATGCTTGAAGTTAAAGATCTCTTTGGTTGCCACCACTTATCCCAGCTCTGACAGGGAGGTAACAACTGGTATAAATTTGAGGGGAATCTTTCTAGATTATAATCTATAAATATAAGTACATATATTTTATGTGTCTTCTTTGTACCTATAAATATGAAGTACATGCAGTTTGGGGTACATAAATGGAAACAAACTGTCTGCACTTGAGCTCTTGCCTGAGTGTCCTGGCTTGTCTGGCCTTTCTGCTGGAAGGGGTGTCTTAGTCTGCTTGTGCTATCATAACAGAGCCCTACAGAGCGGGGGCTTCAAGACCAGGAATTTACTTCTGGTCGGGTGCTGACAAGGACCTTCATTCTGCTTTGTATACGGCCGCCTTCTCGCTGTATGCTTACGTGGCCAGGAGAGAGACAAAGCAAGCTCTCTGGTGTCTCTTTTCATAAGGGCACTAATCCTGTCATGAGGACCCACCTCATGAGCTCACTTAACCCTGATCATCTCCCAAGGGCCCATCTCCAGATACCATCCCATGGGAGTTAGGGTTTCAGCAGAGGAATTTGGTAGGACACAGTGGTTGAGTCCATAATAGGGTGCTTCTGGGCAGTAGGATGCCGGTGGCTCACCTCTGTGCCTGGTGCTGGCCAGGCAAGCATGTAGAGAATGTAGAGAAAAGGAGACTCATTCATTCATTTACTCATTCATTCATTCACTCATTCATTCATTAAGGGTCGGGGTCTTGCTCTGTCATCCAGGCTGAAATGTAGTGGCATGATCACAGCTCATTGCAGCTTTGAAACTCCGAGGCTCAGGCTGTCCTTCTGCCTTAGCTTCCTGAGTAGCTGGGACTGTAGGCATGCACCATCATGCCTGGCTCATTTTTAAATTTTTTTTTTTTTTTTAGGGACAGGTGTTGCTATGTGGTCTAGTTTGGTCTCAAACTCCTGGGCTCAGGCAGTCCTCCCACGTTGGCCTCTCAGGGTGCTTGGATTATAGGCATGAGCCACTGTGCCTGGCCAGGGAACTGTTATATCCTGTTGGTGGGAATGTGCTTAACATTATTGAGCTGTAGACTTAAAAATGGTAAGGATGGAAAATTTTTTGTTAAGTGCAATTTACCACAATTAAAAGACCCCAAAACCCAAACAGTTCCAGGATGCATACTTAGCCAGGTATGCGTGTCCTAGTTGCTACCTTGGATGTATTTCTGAAAGTGGATTTACTGGGTCGAAGGCTGAGAACTCCCCTTTTGCTATCTTAGCCTCATCCTTTTGGATGGATGGCCCTGATCTCCTCGGGCAGCAAGTTATCTTGCTAGGTCACAGAAAACCCCATGCCAGAAGAATGGGCTCTCTAACTACTGGCATGTGCTGTTTCCCTGTGTGAAGACGCTCTGATAGCTCCAATCCTCCCTGTGATCTCCGTCTTTGTGCCCAGACACCCCCTGGATTCCTATTTATCTCGCCCGGCTGGCCCAGCCCAGCCCAGCCCAAGGGTGAACCCTTTAGGTCCTAATTTCCGTGTGCTTCCTTTTCCGTGGGAATGTTGTTAATGTAAGAAGAGGATACTGGGAATGTTTCTGGTGGAGTTCAGGTGGGGCCGGATACCCTGCCTATTTGATTAGTCTCCACACCTTGTGGTGTAAGAAATGTCCACACTTTGCCAAAAATCATTTCATTGTCTTTTCTCTTTCTCATTTGGAATGCTCTGAAACCATTGCCTTAAACCCATTGTGTTTCTACTAACTAAGCTTATACGTTTCACTATATGATAGTGCATTTCCTTTTTAAAAGCCATTTATTTATTTATTTAGATGCATGATATTTATATATTTATGGGGTAAATGTGACAGTTTGTTGCATGCATGGAATGTGTAATAACCAGGCTCAGGATATTTATCATTTCTGCACCAATTCATATCCTCTCTTGTAGCTGTTTTGAAACATGCAATGCGTTGTTGTTAACTATAGTCACCCTATTCTGCTGTTGAACCATTGAACCTTTTATCTAAATGTGTGTTTATACCTGTTAACCTCCCTTTCTCATCCCACTCCCCACACATTCCCTTCCCAGCCTCTGGTATCTGTCATTCTCATCTCTACCTTCTGAGATCAACTATTTACCTCCCACAAATGAGTGAGAACATGTGGTGTTTGTCTTTCTGTGCTTAGGTTATTTTACTTGACATAATGACCTCCAGTTCCATCATATTGCTGCAAATGACATGATTTCATTTTTTTTTTGTGGCCGTATAGTATTTCATATATACCACATTTTCTTTATTCATAATGTCATCTGATGGACACTAAGGTTGATTTCATATCTTTTCTATTGTGAGTAGTGCTGTGATGAACATACAGATTTTTTTTTTTTTTGATATAATGTTTTCTTTTCCTTTGGGTAGATCACCAGTAATGGGATTTCTGGATTGTGTGGTAGTTCAATTTTTAATTTTTTTGGAGAAATCTCTATACTCTTTGCCTTGGTGACTATACTAATTGACATTCCTACCAACAGTATATAAGAGTTCTCTTTTCGGAACACTTCTACACTGTTGGTGGGAGTATAAACTAGTACAACCTCTGTGAAAAACAGTTTGACGATTCCTAAAGGATCTAAAAATTGACCTTCCATATGACTCCACAATCCCCCTTCTGGGAATATACCTGGAGGAACACAGATCACTTTATGAAAAAGATACCTGCACATATATGCTTATCGCAGCATTATTCACAATAGCAAAAACATGGATCTAACTGTGTCGCCCATTGAAAGGGACTGGATTTTAAAAAGTGGCACATATACATGATGGACTATTATGCAGCCATAAAGAAAGACAAAATTATGCACTTTGCAGCAACTTGGATGGACTTATAGTCTATAATACTGAGTGATCTAACACAGAAACAAAGAACTGAGTACCACATGTTCTCACTCATAAGTGGACCTTGAACAATTATCATAATACTATAAGAAAGGGATTGGCAGTAGTGGGAAACTGCCAGGCAAGGTGGAGGGCCCACCTCATCAACAAGGGTATCTGCATAATGAACATTTGTGTACCTAAACCTGAATTGTACCCCACATTAAAAAAAAAGAGGTCCCTTTTCTCTACAGTCTTGCTAGCATATGCTATTTTTTGTCTTTTTATTAATAGTCATTCTAACTGGGTTAAGATGATATCTCATTGTGATTTTGATTTGCATGTCTTGATGATTAGTGATGTTGAACATTATTTTATGTGCTTGTTGGCCATCTGTATGTTTTCCTTTGAGAACTGTCTATTCATGTCCTTTGCCTACTTCTTTCTTTGATTATAAATTTTTTTAAATTGTTGAGTTGTTTTAGTTCCTTATATACTCTGAATATTAGTCTCTTATTGGATAAATCATTTGCAAATAGTTTCTCCCATTCAACAGGTTGTCTTTTCTCTCTGTTGATTATTTACTTTGCTGTGCAGAAGCTTTTTAGTTTAATATAGTTCCTGTTTGTCTATTTTTGTTTTTGTGACCTCTACTTTTGAGGTCTTAGGTATAAAATCTTTGCATAGACCTACGTCCTGACCTGTGTTTCCCTATGTTTTCTTCTAGTAGTTTTATAGTTTCAGGTCTATGTTTAAGTCTTTAATCCATCTTGAGTCAATTTTTGTAATATGTTGAGCACATTTCCTTTTTTGATGGACTCACTGCTGAACCAAGGGTTTACAGCATTCCACAATTTTTAATATATTGATTGATGATGATTTTTAGTTGAAACATGTGTTTCTTGCTTACACAATGATCTATCATGCATCTCTTCCACTAGTGCACGTTTTGTTGTTTCCTAATCTCAGAATTAAAATGGGGCCAGATTGTATACCTTAAAACATTGTCCCTACTTTTTTCCATATCCATAAAGTTAAAGGTGTGAGGGGTTGTCAGACAGAAGCAGTATAGTATGCCTTTGCCTTAGGGTTTTGGAGATGGGTCTTTGGAAGCCCAGCCGAGCTGAGTCTCACAGGAGTGGTCTGGGCTGGAACTGAGTCCCAGTTCTGCTGTTGTTCTGTTTCTTTTTCCTTTAAAGACTTTACTTGCTTTTACTCTTTCTCTGGGATAAAATAAACTGGTTTAGTATAAATTCGTGAATGCTGTCATCTAGCTTGCTGCTCTTTGTGTTCTTTAGGAGAAGTTGAAACCTAGTAGTAAGAATGGCCAGATAGGACGCATGAGTCTTGATTTGGTCAAAGGAGTGACTGGGTTTTTAAGTACAAGAGGCCATGACGGGAAGACTTCTCCCGTCCTCTCCAATGACTCCTGGAGGCAGGATTGGGCCCAGCCTTTGTCTTTTGAGAGCTCCAGAGTATGGTAGACCTGCAGCTTCTACGCTTCCCAGGACAGGGGACGCATGTGAGGACTGAGGGTTGTACCTGAAATTGGGGCCAGAGGATGTGGCCAGCAAGTAGCCAGGCAGAGAGCCCACCATTGGTTGTGCATTTATCAGAGCTGCTGTGGTTGGGGTTTGTATGGGAACCATCAGGCCTGGGTTGGGCACCGCCGTTTGCCTCAGTGAAAGCTGCTCTCTGTGCCCCCCCGAGGGAGGGACAGGGCAAGTTTGATTACACACGCCCCTCCACCAGGTTCACACCGTTTGAATTGTTGTCTCATTGGATGAGAGCAGTGCTGCAGAGAGACACAGAGAAGCAGTTTCCTGCTTAGTGTATGTGAATATGGAGCTGGACTTCTTGATGCTTGCTTGAAATGGCTGCTCCTGGTTCCAGAGTATTCAGGTTTCTGAGGACGGATGGAAGTGTTGACTGGGACAGGCTTTCCTGGGTGCAGCTGAGTGACATGTGAGCTGACCTGGGCACTGTGCCTTTGCTGGGGAGCAGGGCATTTCAAAAGGGGACCGCATCATGTTCATCTTTCACTTTATTTGAGCCATTCCTAATTTTCCCCTCATTATTAAATTGCTCATCTCCCACGGGCTTTTCTGAAGTGGGAATTGCAAAGCCGTGGTTAGCAGAGTCTGGTTCTCCAAGGTCTTACTCCAGCTCCCAGCATTGCCGGGGGAATGTGTTCCTTGGGCAAGAAGCTTGTTTTTAAATTAGTATCAAATGCTCCTGACACTGCTTCCTGCGCTAGAGATTCCACAAAAGCTTCCAAGGGAGCCTTGGACAGCTTGCAGACAGCTTGCCCCCTGGGCAGAGGAAGCTGTCACAGCAGGTGAGAACCCCAGTGGGTGGGATTCCTGCCTGGCAGATGCCTCTCCAGTGACCCCTCCCATTGTTTCAGGTCGGAGGACCTGTGTCTGGCTGAGGGGCATGAGGCAGTAGGTGGCCAGGCTGCCCAGGGTATGGTGTAGCCTGCTGCCCTTGCTGCATCCACCCGCCTTCTCCTAGGCAGCGCTACTGGTGCTGGGCTCATGGGCTAGGAGGTGGCTTTGCAAACATGGATATACAAGGATTTTTATTTGTTTTAAATAAGTTCTTCCCATTGATTTAGTAACCATTTGCTTACCTCTTTGACTAATGCAGGAACATGCAAAACAACTTAAATATCTCTCTAAAATATCTCTTGGCTTGGAAAGGTTTACTTATTTTTGTACCGCTGTTTTTATCTTCCTGAGGTTGGAAAGCTTTAGGAAGCTCTGGAGAGAATGGGAACTGTGTTTGAGGCCAGCGCTGCCTTCTACCTTCCTCCTAGGTTTCAGTTCCTCAAAAGACCTTTTACTGATAGGCACTTTTCCCACAGAACTGTTTTTTCATCCACAGTTAACTTGCATTTAGGGAGGAATGTGGTTAGAATCCCTTATGCATTCTTGCCCTGTCATCACTCAACTTTGAACAAGGGAACTTTTCCTCAGGTGGGCAGAGAAGACCTCTGTTAGGGGGTCTTGTAGGAAAAAGGCCATGGCTTGCACTGTGGGAAAAGGCGCCAGTCAGAGGGAGTGCTGATGACAGGCTCTGGGGCGTGTGAGGGATCCGGGGCTGGGCTGGGCTGTAAGACATCCTGTTGATGAGTTCTTGGGAGCTTCCTTCTAGTGATAGAAGACACTCCAGAAATATCCCATTGTGCTGGACTCCCAAAGACTCAAAAAGGAAGGCACTGTGTCTGAGAGGCTGAAGAAATGATCCAGAGACAATGGATGAGACATAGGCTTTATTTGGAAACTTACAGAGAAGATGGCCCAGGCGCGATCAGCTGGAAGGGAAAAAAACTGCTCCATAGGTTATATAGCATTTTATTTAGGGCAGAGTGAGGGCTAGGATTTCTGGTGTGCAGGTGTAGTGTGAGAAGGCACCTGTACATGCACTGGATGCACAAAAAATGGCCATGAATTCTCTCTAGGGGAGGGGTTTTTAGAATTCTAATGAACTAAAGTTGAACTAAATATAACCAAAGGTTATGGTTATTGATACAGGCATATCAAATCTGGCCTGAACCAGCCAGGGGGCCTCAAGGATGGGTGCATGAGAACACTCACTGTGCACAGCTGCGAGATGTGGTCAGCAGGTGTGGAGAGCACTTCCTCCAACCCGTGGCCTCAGCATGACATGCGTGTCTAGGCACAGAGTCTGAGGGGAAGGGGACATCCTGGGTTGGCCATTCCCAGGACCCCTCCCCAGGCTCCCACCCTCTGCTTGGGACCATATCCAGGGTATGCTCGTGGTGTCACTGAGTGCGTGTAGCCCTGAACACCCAAACTAAACTCTCCTCTCTATTAGGGCTCTCCTTCCAGCGGTGTAGCTTGAATCGCTGCCTCTTTGATCAGTGTTGGGGTCTGTTGCTCCTCAGTGGTGTGTTGGTGGTTCCCTGGATGGGGGTCGACTGAGGCTCACACAACATTGCCCCAGCACCTGCGTGGCCCTGTGTGCTTGGTGCATCGACAGGCGGGAAGAACAAGGATGGGTCCTTGGGCCTTGAGCTCACATGCCACTTGACTGCTCCACGCCAGAGAACCTTTGGCTTTTGTGTCTCATATCGTGTGACTGGGAACATTCACACGCCACTGGGGTGTAACTTTTCATCTTTCATGTCCTTGGTGTGTGTTCTCCTGAGTTACAGCTTTAAGTTAGAATATGTGGCCCACATTGAGGTTCAGTTTCTGTCTGTTACTGGAGCAGACTTTGTACCAGCCACTTGACATGTTTGAGTATCAGTTTCCTTGTTTACAAAATGGAAACAATAGCCGAGCGTGGTGGCTCAAACCTGTAATCCCAGTACTTTGGGAGACTGAGGCAAGAGGATTGCCTGAGCCCAGGGGTTCGAGACCAATCTGGGCAACTTGGTGAGACCTCATCTCTACAATATATCAAAAAATTAGCTGGGCATGGTAGCGCGTGCCTGTTGTTCCAGCTATTTGGAAGGCTGAGACGGAAGGATTGCCTGAGCCCGGCAGGTTGACGCAGGGGTGGCCGTGAACGTGCCACTGTACTCCAGCCTGGGTGACAGAGTGAGATTCTGGCTCAAAAACAAACAAACAAACATACAAACAAAAACAAAATGGAAACAGTAGTAAATAGGGCTACTCCGAGCATTAACTGAGACACTTAATCTGGAATAGGGTTGAAATTATATAGCATTATACATGTGGGAGTCTGTTATTACTCTTGTTGTTATATGTGGATATTTTAAAGGAGAAGTAAGGAAAGGAACCAACCTAAACCTTAACTGAGCACCTCCCTATGCTAGGCACTTGGTGGGTGCTTTTCAACTTGGTTTTATTTCCTCTGCATAGTAACACCATTTGTCATATAGTCCCTACTTTTATAGGTGAAATAAGATCAAAGCTTATCCTGTATTTTACCTAATGTTGGGTCGCTAGTGGCAGGCTGTGGTTGAACCCAGGTTGTGGTGAGTGCATGCTGCCTTAGACACGTGTGTGCAGGGATTCACTCCTGGGTGCCAGAATCATCAGCTACAAGCTTTGTTATTGTCCTTCTTCTTTGTGTGCAGAGTTAGGTTTTTTCCTAGGGAAAAACTGAAGCTGAGTGTGTCTTCTTTATCCCTCAGGGCTCCAGAAGACCTTTCCAGATTCGTGGTTGAGCTGCAGCAGAGAGAGCTTGCCCTGAAAGACAAGAACAGCACCATCACGAGCAGGTAGATCTGCCACCTCGGGGTACTTATGTGAGTGCATTTGCTTTGGAGAATCAGGGTGAGTGAGTGTGTGTGCCTACCTGGCTCACCTGGGAATGGCTGTGCTTTGCCACATGGTAGGACGTGGTCTGGGATGGGTGTAGGGGAACAGGGGTTTGAGGGTGGGAGTTGCCCCATGTTTCTACCACGTGTGTGGAACTCAGCTGAGACACCACTGCCTGTCTTTGTGACGATGTGCAAAGATACTTCTAGGGGGGTCTAGGAGTCCGACTTCCTGGTGTGGGGTTCCTGCTTGGATCAGGGGCATTCTTGTCTATCCTGCAGTGTGTAGGTTCCCTGTGACCTCATTGTGGTGTAGAAACCCGGTCCCTGAGGGCAAAATGTACGTATATGGACCTGATCCCTTAAGGAAGACCCTATAGGGACTATTCCAACAGCCAGGATGCCATTGCAAATAACAAAGATCTCACCCAACTCGCATTAGCATCCAGCAAATTTGTTCCTTAGCTTGGCAGCGAGTCCAGAGGTAGGCAGTGTGTGGCTTCATCTAGGACCTGGTGTTATGTTTTTGCCACCTCACACCAAATACGGTCTTTTCCAACACCACTTCTCCAGCTTTATCACCAGCTGGGTATCCTAGTGTCCTAGGGTGAGTTCTAGTCTGACACTGGCTGCCCGTGTTAGCACAGCCCCACAGATTAAGAGCTTGGTCCCGCAAGACTGTGCCCACTCCAGGCATCATTGCAAGTATTGGGTCGCATACACCTGTCTACCATAAGTTAGAGGGACCCCCCCCCCCACGACCTCCTCCTGTGATTTGATAATTTGCTAGAATGACTTACAGAATCAGGAGTGTCCTTTGCTTCCTATGACTGGTTTATCATCAGGGGGTGCATAGGGCAGGGGGTGTGGAAGGGATGTGGAGCTTCCATGCTCTCCTCAGGCCCGCTGCCTCCCAGCGCCTCCATGTGACCACCAACTCAGAAGCTCCCCCAGTCTTGTTGAAGAGTTTTAACAACCCCATCCCTGGCTCCCCACTGCCCTCTCTCTAGAGGTTGGTGTTAGAGCTGAAAGTTCCCAGCCTCTCCTCATGTGGTCTTTTGGTGACCAGCCCCACCCTGAGTCACCTTGTAGCATAAATTCAGGTGTGATTGAAGGGGCTCATTATTGAATAACAAGACACATTTCTATCATTCAGGAAACTGCAAGTGCTTTAGGAAACCAGGAATGAGGACCAAATATATATTTCTTTTTATTCCAGACTTGGGCTCTTCCTTGGTTTCTCTTGTGGCTGCAAGGGACCGCCCCGGTTCAGGTTTCATGTCCAGAGGCGGAAAGGAGAGGCCTCTTTCTTTGCTTTTATCTAGACAAGGAAACTTCTTCTAGGACCCCCACTGTCAGTAGACCCCTCATGCCTCATTATCTCTAAGTAGTTTGCTTGCCACCGACCAGCTGTCTACCAGAGAGGGTTACCATGATGAGCAGCTATGCTGGGAGGAAGGGTTTGTGGTGGAACCCTTGATGTGGGTGGGCAGTGAAGTGGGCTCAGGCTCCTCCAGGGTCTGGGGTAAGGGCAGGGCCATGCAGGGTACCTTGGCAGGGGCTCTGCACCCTGCACAGGTGGTGGGTCTATGAGGAAAACCTGCAGCCCGCCTGTTTGCCATTGATTATCAAGCAGCAGCCTCATCCTTCTGTGGAGAAAGTGTTTTAATAATTTATTAATAGCCAGAAGGAAGTTTCTTATTTTGGGGGCTGATGTCACTTTGAAAATTGGCTTTTAGAAGCATCTGGTTATGTTGGACATAATCACATCAATTTACTTAAAAAACCTCAAGTGATAAAGATTGCCTTTTGCTTTCAAAACCTCTGTCAGATGAAACTAGCATTCAAAGTGATTTGAAATTAAAGCTTTAACATTTTGCCAGGCGATCCTCTTCATTTTGCTTTGGATATGAAACAGAATGAACTATTAAGGGAAAGGAAACTTGTCTGCATTTTTCTCACACCAAGCAATGAGGTACTTTCTAAAATTATTTACTATGACCAGCAGCAGCAAGACCTGGGTAACTGTAGATTGAGCCAGGGGAAGTTCATTTGGCAACAGAGTCTCTGCCTCAGTGAGCAACCTCTGAGGGGGCAGGCAGCCCTCGTGACTTCTGGCCCTTTATCCTCCTCTCAGAACCCTCGGCTTCCCTCCGAGAGTTGAAGCAGCCACTCTGGGAGGAAGGCTGAACCTCAGGGGCATCCCATGGAAGGGTTCAGGCTTCCCCATCTCCTGCAGAATGCGGTGTTAGGGAGGTGAAGCCTCCCATACTGTCCCGGTCTCACTGGAGGGCGTGTCTGGGAGGTCAGTGGGAGAGACTGCCCTGAAATTCCAAGGTTCTTCTGTCTTTCCAAGGTCGGTTTCACCCTGCGTGTCCATGTGCCGGCCCTCTGTGTTCTGGCTTCACGTGGGATGGGTGGCTCGTTGCTGTGTTGGCTTCTTTGGCCAAGGTGCAGGCTCCTGGTGGGGTTGGTAACATCTCTGCTGCCCACTCACCAGGTGTGCTGGAGACAGGTGCTGCTGGGACAGGGAAGTGAAGAGGCGCGGTAGCCTTCAGGCGCTGAGGTTGGAGCTCGGAGCATGCCTTGCCAGCAGGGCCTAGGGAGTGGCTGAGCTGCTCCTTGCAGGTCGTGTGGCTTGGGCAGGTTTCTGGCTCTCTGCCTTGGCAACCGAAAGGTGCTGGAGCAAGGACTAGGTTGTTGTGAAGTCTAAGCCCCTGAGCCTCGTGCCCAGGACCTGAAGAGTCTTTGGTTCTCAGTGGTGCTGCTTGCTAGGGGGTGGATACTTCCTTATCAAGGCGCCGTGGGACCTCCAGAAGCTGAGAGTCTCAGGGCACTCAGGTGGACAAGCACAGACCCACTCACCCACATACTCAGCACATTCTGCATGCTTGGGCCTGAGGTTCCCAGGGGAGCAGGGTACAGGGTGTGTTACTCCCAAGTCCCAGGAAGGAGACAGACCCCTGGATGGCACTGGTTGTGACTGTGGAGATCTGAATTATTCCAGCTGTGGCCTCAATGCTGTGTCCTGAGCTGGCTATGCTGGCCTTGCTCCCCCCGGCTGCTGTTCTTGTGGGTGGCAGGACTCCATCGCCGTTAATTGCAGCATGCTATGGCAGGGTCAGGGAAGCCTGTGAGGTTGAACAACAGAGTGCGCTTCTGCGAGTCTTTTAAAGGCAATTAGACAGAAATTCAGACTAAGTGAGAAGGAGGCGATGTGGCAGAAGGGTCAGAACAGGATGTTAGTGCTAGAGATGGGGAAACGGCTTCCCAAGTTGGCCTCATTTTTAAAAAGTTACAAAGGGTCACTTTTGTTTTTTTTCCTCATTGAAAGTAATGTGTAGCCACTGAGGAACAAACAGCCCTGTTCCCACATGAAGTCTCAGTGTTATGGAGGTTGCTTCTGGATGTTTTTCCTCTTCTGTGCAGACCAGGGGGCACATTTTTTTTGTCTGCATGTGTTCTTACCTGCTGTTTGTACTGAGTAATTGATTGTGTTCATCTTACTCTGCTAATCAATGTTTGTTCACATCATTTTAGTAGCTTTCTAGTATGTTGTTATCTGACTGCCCTGTTCTTTACAAACTCAGTGGCCAGTGCTGGGTGTGTTTTTTTGCTTCAATATTTTATAACTGATATAACAATGCTTGAGCAGACATTTTGTAACATAATCTTTGAACACTGTTTCCTTAGGATGAATTTCTGAAGTGGGTCGGCTGGGTCAGTGGTGTGCCTATTTTCAGGAGTTTGGCCTTTAGAAGACAAATGTTGCATATCAAGCAATTTATTGTACTGCTGAAGATGGTACCAGTCTTGATGCACTCACTGGGTGTTGTATAACTTTCTTCCTTTGCTGATTTGATGTGAAGAGCAGAGCACTCCTTTCTGCAGTCTCTGTCTTAGGTACTTGGTATCTCTGACACCGGCATGTGTCCATATCTGCAAAGCCTGAAGCCAGAGAGTAAGTATGTCAGCGAGTTCTGTGGGTCTCTTCCCTTCTCAGAATTCTTTAGGTTTTCACCAGATTCTCTCCATAATCATTGCAGTAGCATTTCAGCCTCTTCCAGGGAAGGACCTGGAGCTCTTCTGGCAGGAAGACTTCTGAGTAAGGGATGGCAGCCAAGTGAGGTTTTAATCTGAACTTGGTATGAAACATGGGTGCAAGAAAAACTGTATTATCCCTCAGTGAACAGATTCTGAGTTGGAAGCCATTGCCTTCCTTTTTTTGAGAAGATGAAATGACATCGTATCTCAGGTCACCTCCTGGGCCACAAACTAGCCTAGAGCAGAGAAAGTATTTTCATACCATTGAGTTATAGCTTTTGACCCCTTGTTACTGGTGAATCATGGTTCCTAAATCTACTGTAAGCTGGACTGAGCTTTCCAAATGGCACGAGGTCCAGTAGGTCATGAGGAACTTGTTTGTTAGCTTTATGCAGGTTTGCTCAAGTGCTGCACTTGAAATTTCCTTATCTCACAATGGAGAGAGTGCCTGCTCTAGGGTTCCTTTGAGGATTAAGGAGGTAATGTTGATAAGGCACCTGGTACACAGATGCGCTCTGTAATCCATGGCGAGGTAGTATTGTGATAAGAGTCCTTGGCCTGGTTGTGGAGCTGGGGTTCAGGAGAGGGTTCTCACTGGGCAGAAGGGCAGCTTGCAGAGCATCAGCAGGAGGCCCCTCAAGGAGAATCGGGTGTTTGTGTGTGTGTCGCAAGCCAACGTGCTAGCCTCCTCTGTGTTTTCCCCCTTTCTTCTCCAGCCTTGAATGGCTCAGGGGCACCATCGTTCACTGATATGAATAGGGTCTGTCAGAGCTTCCTAATCTTCTTCACCTTTGGACAGGAATTTAGTTACAGTACAGGGGGAGCCTCGCCTTGTTTTGCAGCCCTAGCCTTGCTTTTTGGCTGTGTGAGTCTGATGATGAACCTCCTGGTGATGAGGACGAGTTATTCAGAATTTGTAGACAGACCTGGGTGCCCTCTGCCCACTTTTCTCTGCACACAGGGCTGTCTAGATGCTTCCCTGGAGCCTCCCTCACTCTTGCTGGGCCCTTGTTGGTGTCCTGGGCTCTTGGGAACCCAGGTACTCCCCTGTGGCTTCCCCAGCAGTGCTGTAGGTAGAACCAGGACAGGAGGCTGAATTCTTCCGTAGTTCGGCCTGTGGCTGTATTGTCACCTTTCAGACGCTGAAGTATAATCGGCTGATGTGTTCCAGGGGAGCGTAGACAAACAAGGATTGGGAAGCTAGTGCAGGATTTGTGGGGCCATGCTATTCTGAGGTTTCTCCACTTTGCTAGCAATATACCCACTTTGGAGAGGATGGTAGAGCGAACAGGGGCCTCTCAGGGCTCCGGAGTTCATGTTTCTCATCTGTAATTATGATAATGACGAATGGTGATGGTGATGATGAGAGCAGTGGATATTCATGGAGCATTTGCCCTTCACATACAGTTGCTCAAGCTGTAGAGAAGGTGCTGAGGTAGAAGCTGTCACGAGTCCTTGTCTTGCAGAAAAGGAACTTGAGCCCAGGGTGAACAGCTGAGAAGTTGTGGAAGCAAGGCTTACATCCAGGTCTGTGCGTCTCCAGGGCTCTGCGTGGTGCGTTTGTGGATGGAGCTTGGGTCCCCAGGGAGTCCACCATGGTGACGTGCTGCGTCCCCTGTTCGTGGGTCCTGCATGGTGCTGTCCTTCCTGTCTGAAGCCTTAGGTACCTTCCTCGATGCTGGTTTAAGGTAGAGCCAGCTGAGAACTCAGTGGAGGGAAGCTCCTGAGTGACGTGGACACAGATGGAGCTTTTTGCATCATGGTCTGCCCTGGCTACTCCAGCTGGCAGCCAGTGGGCTCTAGGCTGATGATTCCCTTTGTTGCATCAGCTTTCAAATGTCGTCTGCCCAAACCCAGAATTGCATTTCAGCTCTGGCTGCTCTCATCACTGCCGTTGGTTTTAAAGATCCCGTTTTGCCACCTCTGAGCTCTGGGTGTCTCAGAAGAGCCCTTGGCCTGAAGCCATCAGGTTGACAAATCCTGAAGTACCCAGAGTCGTGGTGTTTCCTGGAGTCTCGACCTGGGTTACTCCCTGGGAGCCGGGCCTGGCCTGTTCCCTCTGATGCTGCTGTCCTCAGGGGCCTGGGCCCAGGCGTTGTTGGGAGGAGATGTGTTCTTGTCAAGCTAAAGGGACACAGGGATAAATGGATGAGATAAGCAGTCATAACCCACATCATGCATCGTGGGGTAATCCTTGTGGTGAGTGTGTTTTTTGGGCATCTGCCCACCTTAGAGAGTCCTCTGGCACCTCCCAAGAGTGAGTTAAGATCAGCATAGTAGTCATGATTCTTCTTGACTCTATGTGGCTCTTTTCCTGCTGTTTGTCCCCATCATTTAGGCTGTCTTCTTAAACCATCCTGGAGTGTCATGAGTCCATGTCACCTTGTCATCTGATGTCTGCATGAGTTATAGTGCTTTTGAGCTATCCAGAGGCCAGCAAGGCAAGTGACAGGCGCAGAAGATCCATGGTGGCTGGGACATGCTTTCAGTGTATTCAGGGGGCTTCCCACTGTGTCTGCAGCACCAGTCGGTGATCATTTAGAAGTTACCACTGGTCTAAGCACAGGCAGCCTGTGTTCAAGTCTTCGCTCCACCACTGAGTAGCCCTTTGTCCTTGGACAATGTGAGTAGTTAGCCTTTCTCTGCCTCACTTGTCAAATGACGATGATGATATTAACTCTCACAGGGCTGGTGTGAGGATTCAATAAAATTGGCTCTTGTGCCTGGCATAGTGTACAGGTGGTTAACTGGTGACTAGAATCATCACTGTTGTCTTCTCATCATTTTTCAAGGCAGTTGGGAAGCATGACTTCTGAGAGAGCTGAGAGCAGGGCAGGAAGCAGTTTTCCAGGGGGCAAGATCCCTCCCGTGTGTGAGCAGTGGCTGGACTCCGGGTGCATTGAAAGGTTGAGAAGGCAGAATTTGCTACGGATAGATGTGATGGGTAAGAGAAAAAGAATCAGTGATGACCACGGTCTGGCCTGCCCTTGAACTGACTGTCTCCTTCAGCTGTGTTTCCCCACCAGGTCTCATGCTTGTTTTAGCCAGTTGCTCTCGGCATGAGTGGGCCCCTGGGGGTTGTCAGTGATGTGGACAGACGCCTTGCTGTGTCTGTTCAGCTTTGGTGCCAGGCGATGCAAATGGACTTTGGCAGAAGGTGTCGAACCAGCCTGTGTCTGTCTAATGGGTTGTCTTCATCCATTCTATGGTGGCAGTCTGCCATGGTGTTTCTATTCCAGGGATACGATGGGGTGTACCTCCAGGGAGCTCCTTGGTGGCACCAGGTCAGGCTGAGCTCTCACGGCAGGTGCTGGTTGTGTGTCCCAGCATGTTGAGCCCCCGAGTCCTAGTGGGAGCAGCTTTGTTTAGGGCCAAGGGAGGAGCACTTGGCAAAAGCATGCACTTCTTTCTTTCCAGGATGCCAGAAGGCAGCGAGCCCCAGCAGACGAAGTGGGGGCAGGTCAAGGTCTTATGTCTGTGACTTGATCCCTGTGGTTTCCGCTTACGTCCGTGAGACCTTGAGGAAGCCCCACCCGTCCTGGAGCCTCAGCTCTCCCACCTGTGAATTGGTACTTGTAATGTTCATTCCTGCACCCACAGTCTCCCAGGGCCTTTGTGAGTCTGTGTGGGATTTAACCCATTTGGCCACGTTCCTTTTACAGTTGTTTCAGTGCAGAGGCCAGGAGTCTAGGCCTTTTCTTTAGGCAGTGCCACCTGGCAGGACTTCTGTGATGCTGGCAGGTTCCAAGAGTCTGCTTCAGGGCAGGGGCTGTTGGCCACGTGTTGCTGTCAAGCGTGTGAAGTGTCGCTAGTGTGACTGCAATCCGGTACACCCAAGGCAGTGCAGTCTCAGACCAGCTCAAAGCCCAGCTCTGCCACAGACTGTCCCGAGCGTATTCATGAGCGTCCCTCCCCCACCTTCTCTCTCTCTGTGTCTCTGTCTCCTTCTCTCTCTTGTCTATAAAATGGAAATTGCAGCAGTACCTGCTCTTGGGTTAACATGAGTGTTAGGTGAGATGACGTGTGGACGTCCCACAGGGAAGTGCTTCGCCAGTCATGAGCTCTCGATGCCGTGCAGCTGTGCTTGTTATTTGTTAGCATCATTCTCACAATGTAGTCATCCTGCTTTGGTCACGAAGATATCAGAACACAGGCGCTCACAGCCTCCTGGACGACTGCAGCTCCCGTCCTTCAGCGCCCGCCTCTTGCTGTGTCTGTCTGCTTCCCCTGTGCTGCAGGTGGCAACTCTGGCTCTGGCCATTCTGTGTGGTTCTTCAAGTGTCTTGCACTGTTTGTGGGGGCTGCCCTTCTGGTTTTGGGTTTTGCCCCGACTCTGCCTTCCTGGCCTGCCTGGGCTTCCTATGCTCTGTTCCATTCTGGGCTTGATTTTTGTTTCCTCAGCTGGCCTTTGCTGACCCAGCTAAGTTAGGCTTCCCACTAGAATACATGTTACATAATCAAGTTCACTTTCCTTATGTATGTCTAAATCATCTCTGTTAGAGGGGGACTGTATCTGGGTTATTGTGTTCACCACTGTGGTTCTGGCAAGAGCATGTTTCTTGGCACATGGTCGATAGACAATAAATATTGAATGAATGAGTGGGTGAGAGACCGGAAGTAAGTGGTGTGCCACTCTCCTGGGGTGCAGGCCCAACCTGTGGCCCTTCCTGGTCTTTCTCATGTCTCCATCCAGCCCATAAGGAAGCTATACGGTCTCTTACCTGCAAGATGTCCTGGAATCCCCAGGGCTCTCCCAGCTGCTGGCCAGCCTCGTGCCTCCCCATCCTGTTCTGTCCTCGTCCCCACACAGTCATCTCTGTTCTCAGCAGCAGCTGCCACAGGGGCCTTGTGAAATGTGTATCTGCTTGGTGCTCCAAACTTGCAGTAATGCATCCTCCAACATCCCCTGTCCTGTGACCTCTCCTAGCCTGTTTCCATTGACCTCACCCACCTGCCACTTCTGCTTGTGTCATCTGTGAGAGGTCACGCTTTTCTAGAACAAACTGAGCCTGCTAATGCTCCCTGCTTCTGGGTCTCTGTTTAGTTGCAGCTTGTGAGGGAGGTCTGCTTTCCACCCCGAGAGGCTTGTCTTCTACCAGGTGCTCTTTTTTTCCTGACCTTGCTTCCATGGCCTCCTCAGCTCTGTGAGACATGTTTGTCTACTTATTTATTTGTTTATTTTGTATTTCTCCAAGTTAGATTGTAAACTTCATAAGAGTGCATGGCTTTGGCCACTGTGTGCTTGGCACGTAATCCATGCACAGTAGGTATTTGTTATAAATGTCTTCCCTGTCAGGCTTGGTGGCTCAGCCTATAATCCCAGTACTTTGGGAGGCTGAGGTGAGTGGATTGTCTGAGCCTGCGGGTTCGACACCAGCATGGGCAACTTGGCGAGACCTCGTCTCTACAATAAATCAAAAATTAGCTGGGCATGGTAGCGTGCGCCTGTATTTCCAGCTATGTGGAAGACTGAGGCGGAAGGATTGCCGGAGCCCAGCAGGTTGACGCTGGGGTGACTGTGAGTGTGCCACGGCACTCCAGCCTGGGTGACAGAATGAGACTCCAACTAAAAATAAAAAATAAAAATAAAATAAATGTCTTCCTTCCCCCTAGATATCATGTTAACTTTCTGAGATTAGGGGTGGCATGGTGGCTCCGTGAGTTCCTTTGTGCTCACCCTGGCTCAGCTGGGATTGGGGGCCAGTGGTGTATCACTAAAGAGTAACTGAGCATGGACTGATGCTTTCATCTCTCCTCAGTCTGGTGCATCTGTTATTCCCTCCCTCCCTCC